>NC_057387.1:33774688-33775851 GCF_019320065.1 Cervus canadensis | reverse complement strand
GGGGGGGGGGGGGGGGGGGGGGATCGGGGTGGGGAATACGTGTGACTCTATGGCTGATTCATGACAATGTATGACAAAGGAAAAAAAAAAAAAGAGGTATGTTTTGACAACAGAAGGTTTCAAGGGTTACTAAATGAACTTTAACCATTGTTCCCCCCTTCCCCCCCTCCCCCCCCCACCCCCAGCACAAAGTTACATTATATCCTTCAGGGCTTAAATAGATGACTGAGTCACTGAGAAGTCATTCACAGGGGTCATAAAGTTCCTGACTCCAAAGGAAACTTATTTTGTTATTGATGGAAGGATGTTGATGTAATAGGTTGTTTTTGCAATATATAAAATACATGAATGAAGATGGACAGAGAATATTTTTTTAAAAAGAAAAAAATGTTATACCCAGGTTTTAAATAATATTTTAGTTCTGTATGTTTTTGTTGGTATATTTTAGGAATCCATAACCATATTGATGATTTAAAAATAAAGACCTACTAATCTTCCTTTTCTTTGTTCTGCAGCCTGCCTGCATTCCCCTCTGTTTTTGCTGTTAATATATATCCTAAAGCTGTTCTTCATCTTTAAGTTGGAGCGCCCTCTGCTGAGTTGGTAGCAACATTACATTGTGGCCATTTTTTCAGTAGTGGATCCTTTTCCTTCAAAAGGAATATAACACTTTGAAAATGTACTAAAAAGATGGACTTTCTGCAAATTGAATTGCTCTCAAACTATATCAAACTTGTTACAAAGATACGGGTTCATTTTAATAAACTTTTGTGGGTTTTTTTTGGGAAAAAAAGATACAGGTTCAGTCACATTACTGCAAAGAAACAAGTGATCATGACTTTGAAGATCTTTTTTTTTTTTTTTAATTTATATATATTTTTTATTAGTTGGAGGCTAATTACTTCACAATATTTCAGTGGGTTTTGTCATACATTGATATGAATCAACCATAGATTTACACGTATTCCCCATCCTGATCCCCCCTCCCACCTCCCTCTCCACCTGATTCCTCTGGGTCTTCCCAGTGCACCAGGCCCGAGCACTTGTCTCACGCATCCAACCTGGACTGGTGATCTGTTTCACCATAGATAATATACATGCTGTTCTCTCGAAACATCCCACCCTCACCGTCTCCCACAGAGTTCAACAAGTCTGTACTGTAC
>NC_057387.1:33373812-33461788 GCF_019320065.1 Cervus canadensis | reverse complement strand
AAAGTGAAAGAGGAGAGTGAAAAAGTTGGCTTAAAGCTCAACATTCAGAAAACTAAGATCATGGCATCTGGTTCCATCACTTGATGGGAAAAAGATGGGGAAACAGTGGAAGCAGTGTCAGACTTTATTTTTTTGGGCTCCAAAATCACTGCAGATGGTGATTGCAGTCATGAAATTAAAAGACGCTTACTCCTTGGAAGGAAAGTTATGACCAACCTAGATAGCATATTAAAAGGCAGAGACATAGCATACTAACACATATATATGGAATTTAGAAAGATGGTAACGACAACCCTATATGCAAAACAGAGAAAGAGACACAGAAGTACAGAACAGACTTTTGAACTCTGTGGGAGAAGGTGAGGGTGGGATGTTTTGAAAGAACAGCATGTATATTATCTATGGTGAAACAGGTCACCAGCCCAGGTGGGATGCATGAGACAAGTGCTCGAGCCTGGTGCACTGGGAAGACCCAGAGGAATCGGGTGGAGAGGGAGGTGGGAGGGGGGATCGGGATGGGGAATAAGTGTAAATCTATGGCTGATTCATATCAATGTATGACAAAACCCACTGAAATGTTGTGAAGTAATTAGCCTCCAACTAATAAAAAAATTAAAAAAAAAAAAAAAGTGAAAGAGGAGAGTGAAAAAGTTGGCTTAAAGCTCAACATTCAGAAAACTAAGATCATGGCATCTGGTTCCATCACTTGATGGGAAAAAGATGGGGAAACAGTGGAAGCAGTGTCAGACTTTATTTTTTTGGGCTCCAAAATCACTGCAGATGGTGATTGCAGTCATGAAATTAAAAGACGCTTACTCCTTGGAAGGAAAGTTATGACCAACCTAGATAGCATATTAAAAGGCAGAGACATAGCATACTAACACATATATATGGAATTTAGAAAGATGGTAACGACAACCCTATATGCAAAACAGAGAAAGAGACACAGAAGTACAGAACAGACTTTTGAACTCTGTGGGAGAAGGTGAGGGTGGGATGTTTTGAAAGAACAGCATGTATATTATCTATGGTGAAACAGGTCACCAGCCCAGGTGGGATGCATGAGACAAGTGCTCGAGCCTGGTGCACTGGGAAGACCCAGAGGAATCGGGTGGAGAGGGAGGTGGGAGGGGGTATCGGGATGGGGAATACGTGTAAATCTATTGCTGATTCATGTCAATGTATGACAAAACCCACTGAAAAAATAAATAAATTTAAAAAAAAAAAGCAGAGACATTACTTTTCCAACAAAGGTCTGTCTGGTCAAGGCTATGGTTTTTCCAGTGGTCATATATGGTTGTGAGAGTTGTACTGTGAAGAAAGCAGAGCGCCGAAGGATTGATGCTTTTGAAGCATGGTGTTGGAGAAGACTCTTGAGAGTCCCTTGGACTGCAAGGAGATCCAACCAGTCCATCGTAAAGGAGATCTGTCCTGGGTATTCACTGGAAGGAATGATGTTGAAGCTGAAACTCCAATACTTTGGCCACCTCATGCGAAGAGTTGACTCATTGGAAAAGACCCTGATGCTGGGAGGGATTGGGGGCGGAGGAGAAGGGGTCTACAGAGGATAAGATGACTGGATGGCATTGCCGTCTTGATGGACATGAGTTTGAGTAAACTCCGGGAGTTGGTGATGGACAGGGAGGCCTGGTGTCCTGTGATTCATGGGGTCACAAAGAGTCGGACACGACTGAGCAACTGAACTGAACTGAACTGAACAGAAATATACTGGTTGTAGGAGTTGCAGGGAGACAAAAAAGAACAGATGGATGAGAAGATTAAATTGTTTGTTTTTAAACAAACAAATTGTTTTCAGACTGTTGTATCTTGAAAACTACCAGCCAAGAGGCAGATACTCTTTGCAGTCTGCTAACCTTTTAGTCTTTCATTCTAATCCCTCTTGACAACTTTAGCTCTTAGCTCACTGGCAGTCTTCTCCAGTAATAGTCTCGATGGAGGTAATACATTATCTATGTAGGTAATACTTCCCAGTACATTCATTTTCTTCCAGTAGTCTTATCTTCTATGTTGCTTCAGCTTCTTAGTCCCTTGACCATTCTTAGGTCTCCTCATCACCAAAAGAGCACTCTCTGTTCATACATCTTACCATACTACTTATGTTTCTCCCTATAAATGGCTAGATAACATAGCATCTTAAAAAATCAGTTTGTAAGTTACACTTTTGACATTTAAGGTTTTACTTTATTATCAAATAATCTTAATTATTTCAAAAGCACATTTAAATTAGTACTTGATAAAATGTATATTAACGTCCAATCTTTTTTCAGTCTGTAGACTGTTTTTTACGTGATTTTGGAGGTAAATCAGAGAACAAATACAAAGCTGCATATATCTACTTCACTGACTGTAAGTAGCTTTGTAAAATTA
This sequence comes from Cervus canadensis, assembly GCF_019320065.1. Taxonomy (NCBI): domain Eukaryota; kingdom Metazoa; phylum Chordata; class Mammalia; order Artiodactyla; family Cervidae; genus Cervus; species Cervus canadensis. The sequence goes on along the minus strand of NC_057387.1, from coordinate 33,459,400 downwards.
CTGCTTCATTTCAAATCCTACTAATTATGAAATATTTATTATGCTAATTTTAATAATAGTAACTTTCTATTTATTGTTCGTTCTAGTTAGGTTAGAAAGAATCTAAAAATGTAAGATTATTTCTATCCTGATTCATGATAAGGTGATAGAAAATGAAATCATTCCAAACTAGTTTCAAAAGATGGTCATTTTTGCTGGTATCCAGGGGAGGGGGGTTTGATGGAGAGAGCTATCCCTCAAATTCTGTTCCAATAACAGTGAGAATTCTTTAGATCAAAGTTACAACTGGGGATTTGACTGTATAATAAAGTATATTATAAGACCCTTTGGGAGATGCAGTGAAGAAACTGCCATCTGTTTGCTAACAGTAGGGAGAAAATCTGTCACATTTCTTTTTCTATTCTGTACATTCACATAAAAAGCAGTTTTCTAGTTATTTTTCCTGTAAATTATTATTTATCTTATACCTAGCAGCAGTTTGCATTTTAGAAAATGCCATATCATAAGTATTTGCCATTTAAATAACCTTGTTACACAGAAATCATGTTTATGGAATTGATAAACTTTAATGTGTGAAGCTTCGTTTAATTTAAGGAATCTTGAAATTAAAGAACATTGTGTTAAAAGATAGTAGAAGCCCATGGTTGATGCTCCAACCTGGATTTAGTGAAACTATAAGCAGTTAGGTAAAAGGCAGGGGCAAGGGGAAGACAGCTCTAGTGTCCAGAACTTACTAGTTTGGAGGCTTAGAATTTCCTCACATTGAAGAAGGCCCTATAATGCAAGGAAAGATGAAAATTTGTATGGTGTGGCTACACTTAGTGGCAGATATAGAAAAGTATAAATTCCTAAGAAGCTCTGAAAGTCCTTCAAAAGTTTAAGTCCTTAGTTTGGACTTGATTTTCCTTCCTGACAATTTTAGCTTGCTTTAGCTTGCTGTTACCAGCTCTGTAAGGAAATACATCTTAGGTCATGGTGGATATGAATGGGGAAAATGGAATTTCTGTTACAGTGCTCATTACTAGAATTCATCTGTTGTATAAAGTGAAAAGCAGTATTTACATATTATCTCTATCCTCATAGTAAATTACTTTGTGAAAGTCAGTAATTATATATAAAAATAAATATTTTTGGATGTTGGAATGACTTATTCAAAAGAATGAAAATTTAAATGCAGTTATATACTTTGATTTTTTTCATCCTCTCAGTTTGCCCTGACAGTCTCTTTAACAAAATTAAGGCTTCTTGCTCCAAGTCGGTAAGAAGATGTAAAGAAATAAATATTTCCTTCATTCCACTTGAATCTCAGGTACTTTCTACTTTTATTTTTTAAATTTTTTATCAAAAAATTTTCTTTGAGCATTGAAAGGCTTGTTACAAGGGTCAAGCAAGGAGAATGGGCTGCTTGTGCTTAGAATAAAACTCCTTTTATTTTGGATTATTATAAACTAAAATTAAAAATAAAAGGATTTTATTCTAAGCACAAGCTGCCCATTCTCCTTGCTTGATCCTTGTAATAACGATTTTAAAATGCAGTTTTATGAACTTATTTGCTAGAAAGACTTATCCTAACGATATTCTGTATGTTGTGTATTTGGTGAATTTTAAACAATCCACAAATAAGCATTTACTCTGGTGAAGGGAGGAACATGAGTACTAAATTGGAATATAGCATTAATAGTAAGAGTGGACTTAAATTTTACATCCCTAAGTCCTGTGTGTGTCAAGATGTACAGCCCTATTAGATTATGAAATCAAAAGATTTTGAGCATAATCTTTGTTAAATGACTCCAAAGAAAAATGTTTATATTCTGTAACCATTTGTGATATTAAAACAAAATTCTTTAGTAAACTTTTTACACAACATTATATAAGCTATCATTTATTTTAATTTATAAAATGAAGGATTCTCATAGACTTGATTTGCCTTTGGAATAGTTAATGAGCCTTCAATTAATAATAATAATAATTGCAAACACATAGAACTTTCTCTATCAGATGCTTTCCTAAGTGCTTTACATAAATATATTCATGTAATCTTCACAGTAGCCCTATGAATAGATGGTAATTCTGTCTCCATTTTAAAGATGGAGAAATCAAAGTGGTTAAGTAACTTGCCCTAATCACACAGCTAGTGTATTGTTTAGCTTTGTTCTTTGTGTTTGGATTCTAACATTTTGTAGAATTGGAATAGTTTACTATTTCTTAGAACCATAAAGTTGATATTTTAAGAAATAAAAAGGTCCTGGATAATGAATTTTTCTTTTACGCTATTGCTGTTTTTGACGAAGGCTGTAATCAAAATCATAAAATCTTTAGATATCTGCTTAACATTAAACTGTTTCCCAAAGGTTACTTTAAGATTTTTTCCTTTAATATATTATGTAAGTTTAGTTTAATACTCTAGAAAGTGAGAATAGCCTAAGTGCAGAGATACAGAAGCAGAAAAGTGCAAGAAAGCAACAGGATTATGGATTATTAGGGGTGATGGTATGATATATAAGTCTGTAGGTAGGTTGGGACCAAGTTGTAGGAGGCACCAGGTTCCATCAAGAATGATGGCAGAAAATGGGCAGATATAGAAGAGTACCAAAGTCTTTAAGGAAAAGTAGAAGTTGGGAGATCATTGAAGAGAAATTGGTAAAGTCAGATATGATAGTCTTCCAAAGAAGAGAAGTTGTACATTAAACATATTTAGAAGTTGCATGGAGAGAAAAGTGGTTGACTTCTCCTAAATCTGAGTCAAAGGAATTAAAGAAAACTCTTTCCCTTTCAAAGGGTTTAATTAATACTATCACATATAAACTAGGGCAATTAGATGGAAAGCATTAATATAAGAAAGTTTGTTTACAGTGGACCTTAGGGAGTACAGAAAGTCTGGTACAGTTAGTGGAGAAGGTGCTAGATTGTATCTAGATAGAAATAAATCTAAGCCAGCTATAATTTAGCAAGAAAAGTAAATGGAAGTTGTGAGTGGGGGTAATGGAGAATTCCTGTATTTAAGGAACTGGTTGTGGATCATGGAGATGAAGAAAGCATTTAGTAATAGTCTAAAGGAACACACCATGGTGATGGAAAGGAGGGGGAGGAGAGTGAAGGAAAGGGAAGATGTGAGTGTAGACAGAAAACCAGCTCCAGAGTTCTACTTGGTTCATTGGAGTATTAGATAATAACTTAGATTAATTTAAGATGTGGTAACAAATCTCCAAATCTGTGTTTCACAACAACAAAGTTTATTTCTCATTCATGTTATTGTCCACTGTGGTTTGACTAGGTCGTTGCTCTATATCCTCTTCATTCTGGGATATAAGCTGAAGGAGTGGAGTTAACTCTTCTCTGGGACATAGCAGAAAGAAAAGAGAAATGGTGGAGCCGTACAATGGCTTTTAAAGCTTCTGCAGGGAAGTAGGGAAGTAGGCACATGTCACTTCTGTTCATGTTCCGATGACCATAGATAGCCTGATATCCATGAGTGGGAAGTATACTCCCATAAGGAGAGGCCCTGTCAGGAAAGGCAATAAATATTTTTGAACAGATATTTTCTACTGCAGTGGGTAGAATATTGTGAGAAAGCCACAGTCCAGCTGTAGGGTGCTTGTCAGCAGTTATGGCAGCTAAGACTTTGAGCAGGACAGACCTGAACAGCACATTAGCTTTAGCTGAACCTCAGTCCATGTTCAGGCTCCTACTGGTAGTGATAAGTTATGTTCAGAGAAAGGTATTACTTTGTGTGAAAGGAAATGCAGGGAAGTTTATCCATAATTTATTAGCCTATATTATTTATTACATGTCTACTTTTATACTCAACACATTAGACTAAGAGGGATTACTACCATTGTTTAAAAACAAAATTAATTGAATGTGAAACTCTCACCTCCAATTAGAGAGATTTTTCTTTTGTAGTCATCAAATAACACAATAGTAAATCTCTAATCCAATTCTTTGAATGTAGATAAATGCTTTTGTTAGTTGAAAAATGTGAGATTTCACTGTATGTATACTAAGATCAGTACTATGTCCGGCACAATGCTGTGTTTTTTGGGGAAGTGTTTTTCTACTTTAAGGAGAGAAATTTATACTCTTAATATCAAGAATATAAGCTAAGGAATTGAAGATACATATTAACTTTGGAAAATTTCTAGGTTATTCTCTGATGGGTTGAGATTTTAAAGTATGTCAGATATGTAGACCAACTTTGGCTTTATTTCTTCTTGCCAAGTATTAGGTTTCTGTTTTTCTTTGACTACCTCAGATCCCTTTATCTGCTGCACAGGTAGAGAAAACCCAACAGTACAATCTATGTATAAAACAAGAACCGAAGGAGAGAGGTAGATTAAGCAGGAAAGGAGAGTGAGAAAAGGAATGAAATCAAGATGACAGAGAAAATGAGATTTAATTAAGGTAAAGACACAGTTGTTTCAGGAAACAGCATGGTTAGTACATGTATTTTGTAGAGTCCCAAGGAATAACTATGCTTTTCTTGATACATATTTTTAATTAAATTTCTAAATTGACAGTGTGACTTTTTTGGCCTAACTTAGGTATATACTCTTGATGTACCAGATGCATTCTATTACTGTTACAGTCCAGACCCAAGTAATGCAAATGGAAAAGATACCATCATGGAAGCAATGGCTGAGCAGATAGTTACAGTATGTGCTACCCTGGATGAAAATCCTGGAGTAAGATATAAAAGGTAAGGCACTCAATGATGTCATTATATGTTATGATGTCTGTTTGCTCGTTGATATAGAGGTCATGTCTCCATGTTTTTGTGTGTTGGTTTGCAGAATTTATTTTCTTTATAACATTATGCTCTGTATATAGGAGATTTAAAGTTTAAGGCTTAAATTTCAGAGTAACTGATAGCCTCTGTTACTGAATTTCAGAGCTTAAATTTGGTATGATTTACATGAATATTTTTCATGAGTTTAAGGAATGCTTAGAAGAATGTCTTTGTTGTCCTGTGGGGAATATTGCCTTACATTTAATGTTTCATTAAATTTCCACTAAATTGAAATATTCATAGTATCTGGATACTGGTTATAGTGTCTAAATATCTATGGTATCTAATTCCAGTGGCCATTTTAAATAGATTTGAGGGGTTTTTTTAAAGTTAATGTTTGACTTTAGTACTACGTACCTTTATTTATTTGCTCATTATTAAAAGTAAAGTTTACTATAAAATGCATAAATTATATTTATGTGGCTTGATAAATCATTCCAAAGTGAACATAGACATCTAACTTCACGCAGGTCAAGAGATAGAATACTAACAGCATCTCAGAGGCCCCGCTTATGATCCCTTCTAGTCATCACCCACTGCCTCCTCCTCAGAAGTAACTATTATTCTGACTTCTAACACGTATTTCAGTTTTGCCTGTTATTGAACTTGGTATATATATGGGGTCATGGCATTTTTTATTTCTGGCTTTGCTCAATATTATGTTCTTAGACTTTCATGTTGTTCTGTATAGCCAAACAGCTTGGATTTTAATCTCTGCTGTTTACTGGCTGTGTGATTCTTCTGCCCTCAATTTCTTTGTATATGAAATGGGAAAAATAATAGTAATCACCTCATAAAGTTGTTTTTAGCATTATGAGTTAATATCTATAAAGCACTCAAAATAGTGCATGGCACTAATGAAAGGGTAGAAGTAAATACACTGTACTACTATTACTACTAATAATAAGTAATATAACTTGTCTCTGTTTTAAAAAGTTCTTTAAACACTGACATTTGTTGAGGTAGTTGGCGTAATTGTTCAATTTCAAATTCATGTAGTGCTTTATATTTAAGTTTCATTATCCTTAACCATTTAAAAAGTTTTCTTAATTACTTAGAAGAAATATTGTAAGTCTCCTTAATTCAGATGTGACCAAACAAGCTCGTTACTCATACCACGAGTGTTAGAAACATTCTTTTTCTTATAGGTGCTGTGCTAATTACATTCTGAACTAAGTGGTTTATCTTTTGCTAGAGTTCAGTCTCTGTTCAAGCTTCTGCTCTTGGTGTTTGGCTATGTTCAGGGAAATGAATATGTAATATAGTCCACTATCCTGTATCCATAAGTTTGGCATCCTCAAATTCAACCAATTGTGTATTGAAAATGTAAAAAAAAAATTCCAGGAAGTCCCCAAAAGCAAAACTTGAATTTGCTACATGCAGACAACTATTTACATAGCATTTACATAGTATTTATGACTTTACATAGCATTACATTATATTAGTGTTGTAAGTAATCTAGAGATGATTTTTAAGTATATGGGGTATGTGTATGGGTTATATGCAAATTCTATACCATTTTATATATGAGACTTGAGCATCAATGGATTTTCATATCTGAGTGAGGTCCTGGAACCAATCACCTGTGATATTGGTGGTGCTTTAGTACTAAGTCTTGTCCAACTCTTGCAACCCCATGGATGGTAGCCTGCCAGGCTCCTCTCTTCTTGGGATTCTCTAGGCAAGAATACTGGAGTGGGTTGCCATTCCCTTCTCCAGGGGATCTTCCCAATCCAGGGATCAAACCCAGGTCTCCTGCATTATAGGTGGATTCTTTACCACTGAGCCACCAGGGAAGCCCTCCTGAGGGATAACTGTAGCCAGTTTATAATTTAATAAGCTTACTAGTTATTGTGATAGTTAAATAATAATCCAGGCTTTTAAAATCCTATCCTATTCTTTTGCAAAGTATTCTTTTATGCCTTATGAACTTTTCAAGTGTAATTCTAACATGAAATTATTTCCTTTTGAAAATATTTTAAGGCATAATGTATAATAAATTATCCTGTATAGTTGCTGCTTTATTTACTTTTGAAGTATAAAATCTAAAGGTCCTTTAACATTTTGAAGCCTTTACAAAGAGTTCCTCCATTTTTGAGGTTGGTGTGCTAATTGAAGAGTCTTTTCCAGCGTTGTCTTTATAGATTCAGAAGTTACACTAATGTCACTGGTCTTAAAGTTACAATTTAGAGTATGGTTTTATCATTTTAGAAGATAGTGATATATGATTTTATACAAACAACTTTATTGGAAAGTTGACTAAATATTAGTATATAGGGAAATCTCATAGAAATGGGAGAGATAATTGGTCAAGTAATTTGGAGAGTAATATGGTAGAAAAGTTGAAAACGTACATACTATATGGCCTGCAATTCTACTTTTAGAAATAGTATACCTAGAGAAACATTTACATGGAGATTTATGTATAAAGATATTTGTTTCCATGTTGTTTGCAATAGTATAAAATTGAGAATGACTTAAATGTCCATCTTTAGGGAATGAATGTGTAAATCCAGTATAATCATATAATGGAATACTATATAGAACTAAAATGAGTAAATATTTTTTGATGTGTGTGTCAACATAGATCTCAAACATATATGACAGTAAAAACATATACTGTTAAAATATATATAAAACAGTAAATATATGTATAATTGTAATGATAGGAAGAATATACATCAAATTATGGTAGTAGTTGCTTTGGGGCAGGGGTGGCTAGGAGTAGAGGTGAAGACTGGGGAGGGGACTAAAGAAACTATAGTTTTATTTATATTTCCTTCATATGAAAAAAATCTGAAGCACATATGATAAGGTTTACATTGATAAAATCAAAACAAATTGATATAGCTGTGTATTTCTTTAGTATTATTATCTAAATTTCTCCATGCTTATAAAATCTTTAAATTAATAAATTTATGGTTTAATTTTAGAATTCAGCTTGATAATGTAAAGTGTGTCTTGAAAGAAAGATAGTTTGAATATCTTTTCCATTTCTAGTAAACCTCTAGATAATGCCAGTAAGCTTGCTCAGCTTGTTGAAAAAAAGCTTGAAAACTACTACAAGATTGATGAAAAGAGCCTAATAAAGGTAACATATAAAAGACAAATAGTGGTTATGCATAAAGTCTGTCTTATTTCTTTATAAACCAAGTAAACTGTTGTTCATTTGTTTTCCAGTATTTGAGAATTTTGATTTGGATATCACTGATATAAATGGTAGTAGAAATCTTAATAGACAATGTGGTTTAGTGGGGAAGATAACAGTTTTGAATTAAGTTCTTTGTCCAGATCCTGGCTCTGCCATTTAATTCATGGATATATCAATTAGCAAGTTATGTTAAGTTTTTTTATCTATAAAATGGGGGTAATAGGAGAATATCTATTTTATAATATAGAGGATTAAATGAATTAATACATTAAAAGTTTTTAGAATAATCCTTGCAGCTGAGTAAACGTTTAATAAACATAGTTTTTCCTTTTATCGCCAACTCTGTGTTCTTGGACATATTTACTCTGAGTTGTATTTTCATATAATATGGGTCATATGATACGTACTTTGGTTGGTTGATATGAGGATTAGACAGATTAGCATATGTTGGGCACATATAGGAGTTTAATAAATGACAGGTACTATTATCTTATCAAGATAACATAATCAAAGACTAAGATTGGAACCTGGGGAATTCCAGCATTTGGGCTTGGGTTGGAGAGTGAGGAGTCTGAGTAGACTGACAGAGGTGGTGTCAGAGAACTAGAAAGCTTAGTTTAGTGCAATGTGTAACATAAAGAGCTCAGGTAATAGCTTCCTTTCATAACTTAGATCAGCTTTAGTGTTTATGAAGCTGAATTCCAAGAAAATAAGATTTAGTGCAAGCCAAATGTTATTTTTTTAAAGGAATTTTCACAATATCATATTATTAAGTAAGCCTGTTAATCTAATTATGAAAGCTTTGGTTTTGTAGTCTTATTTTCTTCCCCTCTTGTGCCTCTCATATTTTTCTTTTTTAATATAACTTCATGTTTAAGAATGTGGCAGAACTTAGGATAAGTCTGATTTTGTTTTCTAAGATATTAAAAATGTGTTCACAGAAAGAAATGGAAGTTTAAGATAATTTTATCTTGTTATTCCAGGGTAAAACTCATTCCCAGCTCATAATAATTGATCGTGGCTTTGATCCTGTGTCCACTGTCGTGCATGAACTGACCTTTCAGGCAATGGCATACGATCTACTGCCGATTGAGAATGATACATACAAGCAAGTATAACTTGAAGGGAATACATAGGGCATATACAAACAGGATAGCATGTTAGCATCTAATGGCTCATGCAGGCAACAGAAATCTAAAGCCCCCAGAACCTCTTTTATTCAAGGCTTTATCTTTCTCTTACACCAGTAATCATAGTTTGGTTAATAGGTAATTTAACTGCTTTGAAGCTTTTTTTGGTAAATTTGCTCCCTTAACTATGTCTGCAACAAAAATGGATTTTAAACAGCTGGAATTGCACTTTTCAGTAAATAAACCAGGCCCACTACTATATTTATTGAAGTGGAAAACATATTCAAATTGGTTAGGATGTGATTATTCTGAATTGGACATCCAAAAGTATGTAAATGTGCATCTAGTCACCATAGTGTATTTAAAAATACTAGAAGACTATATACTAGAAAACTATATAGGATGGTTATTGAGAAGAGAAGCAGTTTTACCGGTTTGGTACCTATTATTGATTTAACTCTGATATAAGCATATTAACTTTAAAAGTAATATCAAATAGTTAAATGAAAAATCAAATTATTTTTCTATTAAGGGACCGTTTTATTGTACCTTTGTATATCATTTGTGTATATACATATATATATAACACGTTAGTTGAGTATATATACACATATATATAACATGTTATTTGATATCATAATTTCAAAATCCAGATTGGCATTTTTCAGCCAAGATTTACTGCTGTGAAGTAATAAAAATGAAAATTAGTTTTCTGAAATCTTATGTTTAGCAATTTTTATAGATTAAAAAATCCAAAAATTTGTGCTAATTATATTTAATATTTTTTCTTAAAACAAATATTGTTTAAACTAATTTTGTATTTTCTCTTGTATTTCTATTTGCATTCTAGTCAAATTCTGAGTTTTTCTTTGTTATTTGTATTAATGTTAGCTGACAGAGCAACATAGCTATTTCTCTAGTATAAAAGTAGTTGTAAGCAGTTTATTCCAAATTTTCAGAAAGGATGTTATTTACCTCTCTTATCCTTTAGGTCTCTAAACCAACATTGCTCAAGAGATTTGGAAATGACTTAAAATAATGGACACTAAAGGATTTGGTTCCAGTCTATTGACTTTAACTTTCAGACATTTCTAACCTAGTACTTAAAATATTTATCTCCCTAGATTTGCTGGCAAGGAAAGCAAGATTTAATTTTTTAAGGGTAGTGGAGAGACTTATTTAAAAACAAAAAAGATCAGCGATACTCCTTTTCTTATGAATCAGGAAAGTCTAGGGATCAGACTAGATGGAAGCATGAACTTCCTGTGGATTGTGCTCCATCAGGATTTTTAATGGAAATAATACAGAGCAGAAATTTCCAAGTATCCATTTTGAGTGATTTCTTGAACTTCTTTAATTGCCTCTCAGTTCATTAGAACTCATTAAAGCAGTCAAAGTTTTTAATGGCTGCATTAGTTTTTCTCATTGCCTTTCCCATTTCTTTAAAGGAAATGTGGCTATAGGGTAAGGAAAGAATATCGTAAAGTAATTAGCCTCCAACGAATAAAAATAAATGGAAAAAAAATAAAATAATGCTTTTGGAAAATAAATAAATAGATGACAAGTGCAAGGTCAATGCATGAAGCAGGGCACCCAAAGCCTGTCCCCAGGGATAACCCAGAGGAATAAGGTGGGGAGGAAGGTGGAAGGGGGATTCAGGATGGGGAGCACAAATGTATACCTGTGGCCAGTTCATGTTGATGTATGGCAAAAACCATCACAATATTGTAATTATTCTCCATTTAAAATTAATTAAAAAAAAGAATATAGAAATAAATATATATGTTTGCGAATTTTGTACCAACTCTGAAACACCTTCAGTACTTAATAGACTTCATTGAGGAGTAACATTTCTTAATGGATGTTTGACAGTTGTGTTGATGGTTATTAGTACATCAAAAGTATTGTTTTGAGCAATTAGAATACAAGTTGTTAATATATTCACTCTTGTTAAAGTTGACTGTGGAACACTGAATTTTTGTTTCTAAGATACTGAGATAAAACTCTAATAATCACAGCAAAAAATAACATTGAAAGTAAAAAGGTCATGGTGGGCATAGCACTTTGATTTTTGTTGTATGGATAGCAATATGCCTTAGTTTTGAGTAGGTATTCATTGTCCTCCTAAAGTCTTCAGTTTCTTGAGCTGTGTCTTAAAATTGTTACTTATAAAAATTTTTCTTTTACTTCATCAGGTGCAAAATAATCCAAAAGTTTCATACTTCTCTTACTTGTAGATATAAGACAGATGGGAAGGAAAAGGAGGCAGTCCTTGAAGAAGATGATGACCTCTGGGTCAAAATTCGACATCGCCATATTGCAGTTGTATTAGAGTATGTGAACCTCTTTTAATTTTTGTTCCATATTTTTAAAAAAATGCTAATTACATAGTACTAATAGTACATTTTTTAATCTTAAGATATTTTTGTGAATTACACTTTAGAAATTTAAATAATTTCTTATAATTTGACAGGGAAATTCCCAAGCTTATGAAGGAAATTTCATCAACAAAGAAAGCAACAGAAGGAAAGGTAAGAGTGTTAATGTAACTTTCAAGGTTATGACATAGGTGAATTTTAAAGTTTGTGTAAAATTTTTTATCTTTCTAACTTGCCATTTGAGACCTTTCTAACATACACAAAGTAGAAAAAATAAACTTTCTTGTACCCATTACCCAGCCTCAACACTTAGCAACATTTTATCTGTCTTGCTACATTTAAAGTTTATTTTTAAAAGACCATTTAGCCAATTGCATAAATGTGTTCATGTTAGGGTTTTTAATATTAAGGTATGGTGGCTCAGTGATAAAGAATTGGCCTGCAGTGCAGGAGACCCAGGTTTGATCCCTGGATCGGGAAGATCCTCTGGAGAAGGGAATGGCAACCCACTCCAGTAGTCTTGCCTGGGAAATCCCATGGGGACAGAGGAGCCTGGCAGGCTACAGTCCTTGGGGTCACAGTTTCTGACACAGCTGAGCAACTAACACTTCCACTTTTCACATTCATAATTTACCTAAATAAAATGCACAAATCTTAAGTGTATACTGAATAACTTTCAAATACATATATATGTATTCATACACAAACACATGTAAACACACACCATTTGGAACTACCACCTAAATCAAGATATAGGACATTTCTATTATTTCAAAAAGTTGCACAATAATATCTATGAATAAAGAATATTTAGCCTATCCTTTTGACTCTTTGTACATTTTACACTAATTTTCTTGGTAGTTAATACCTCCTAGCAGTAAAACATAGAATAGAACTGGTGACAGGATATCCTTGTCTCATTCCCAGCCTTGGGGGAAATGTGTTTGATATTTCATCATTGGGTATTATGGTAGTTTTAAGTTATTTTAGATACATCCTTTATCAGATTAAGAAGTTCCCTTCTATTCCATATTTGTCAACAGGTTTTTTTTGTTTTGTTTTTTAAATCAACAGTGGGTGTCAGATTTCATCAAATGAAATTTTTAAGCACCTATTAAATTATTTTTTCCTTTTTTATTCTGTTAATGTGATAAGTTACATTCACTGTTCTCTAACATTAAACCATCCATGCGTTCTTGGAATTAGCTCTACTAAGTTATGATACCTTATCCCTTTGTTATATCACTGGATTTTGCTTGCTAATATTTTGTTTAGAATATTTACTTCTAGATTTATGAGCAATAATTCTTTTTATTGTGGTAATGTTCTAGGCAATTTTGGTGACAAAATTATATTGGTCTAAAATAAATTGTAATGCTTTCCCTCTCATATTACTCTCTGGAAGTGTTTGTGTAACTTGTCCCATCATGGCTTGAAAGACTTCACAACTGAAACAGTCTGGGCATGGAATTTTCTTTATGGGGATGTCTTTAATTATAAGGTCTTTAATAGGTACAGAGCTCTTCAGATTTTAATTTTTTCTTATATAATTTTTGGGATATTGCATTTTTAAGGGATTTGTCTATTACATCTACATTTTCAACTATCCTCTTATCTTCTCATTGTCTGTAGAACCTGTAGCTATGTTCTATTTAATCCTAATTTTGTTGATTTGTGTTTTAGCCTCTTGACTATTAACATCCCCTATTTATATATTATTAATATTTCAAAGAACCAACTTTTGGCTTTGCTGATTTTTCTTTTGTATGTTAGTTTTATATTGAACTGATTTCAACTTTGGCTTGTTTTTCTTACTTCTTAAGTTGGATGTTAAGAGCATTGGTTTTCAACTTTTTTCTCTCCTATATATATTTGGATATTTCCTTCTTAACATTATGTAGCTGCATTTCCCAAGTTTTGGAATAACCTATTTTTATTTCAATTTAGCTCAGAATATTTTCTCTTATTATAATTTTTTCTTTGACTCATGTGTTACATAGGAATTTTTTTTAATTTCAAAGAGTTTGTGAGTTTTCTACTTATCATACTGTTACTGAGTTGTAATTTAATTATACAGTGGTCAGAGAATGGAGTCTGTATGAGCTTAGTCCTTTGAAATTTGTTCAGTCTTGGCTTGTGACCTATCATGTGATCTGTTGTGGTAAATAACCTATGTGTGCTTGAGAAGAATACAAATTCTGTGAATGTTAATTAAGCCAAGTTGGTTCATCATGTTATTCAAATATTCTATTTCTTTACTAATTTTTTATCTGTTTTTTATATCAGTTACCAGGAATGGTATAATGTATGGCTGAATTAGTCTGTTTTTTTTTAATAATCTTGTCAACTCTCAAAGCTATGTCAACTGATGCAGCCTTGTTTAATTAGACTCTTTATAAATTTAAGATAGTTTTCTTTCTATTGAATCTATCTTTTATCAGTATAAAATGTCATTTTAGTTTTCATCTGCAATATTCCTTGCCTTAAATTCTACTTTGTCTGATTTTAATATAGCCATACCTGCTTTATTTTGACTAGTGCTTTTTTAAACTGAGTTAGAAAGTAAAGTTCCCCTTTATAGTGTATGATTCTGTGAGTTTTGACAAATGTATACTCTCATATAACCACAACCAAGATATAGGACATTTCCATCAATATCCCCCATTGCCTTCTGCCACTTTGTAGGCAACCTCTCCACCTTAGAACCACTATTCTTTTTTTCTCTTCTTACAGTTTTGCCTTTTCCAGAATAACAGCTAAGTGTCATTTATGTAATAACGTAATAACAACAATATGGCTTTTTCATTTAATCTATTGCACGTGACATTCATCCACGTGACATATAGCAGTAGCTTCGACATTTTTATTGCCGAGTAGTATTCCGCTGTGTGGATGTATTGTGTGGATGTTATCCATTCACAAACTGCAGAACATTTAGGTTTTTTCCCCAGGTTGATGGCAATTACAAATAAAGCCACTATGAACGTTCAGGTTTCGTGTGAACAGATATTTTCATTCACTTGTTTAAATAAGAGTGGGATTGCTGGGTCATATAGTAAATGTATATTTAATCATATAGAAAACTTCCAAACTTACTAGTTTGCTGTGCCATTTTATCGTCTCACCAATAATGTATGTCATTGATTGTGTTTTTAATTTCAAAGATTGCATTTAGTTCTGGGACATTCATTGAATTTTTTTTTAATAAAGTCTGATTCTCTATTGATATACTCCATCTTTTCGTTCATTTATAGTTTATCTTTTCCCCTGTTTTCTTTAACATAAATATGTTATTTTAAATTCCTTGTCTGCTAACTCCAGCATCTGGATTATTTTGAGTCTGCTTTTATTGACTGTTTTTACCACTTGAGTATCACTTTTTCCTGTTTTACATGTCCAGTTGTATATTGTATGTTGGACCTGGTGAATGCTATATTGCAGAGGCTGTTGATGATGTTCTGTCTACAAAGAGTACTGAGTTCTGTTCTGGAAGTCAGTTAATTTGCTGGTGAATAACCTAGATTGTGTGGAAATCTCATGTGAGGCTTTTGTTACATTGAGTGTATTTCACTTTTTTATTTAGTTCAAAGACATAGTCCTTCCAGGACTGAATGTCTGGGATGTTCACTTAGAGCTCTTTACTTTGTCTGGATCAGAGAATGCCAATACTGTCTTAGTGTAAAGACCATCTGAAATCTCTGCAGTCGTTCTCTGTTAGGCCTCTGAGACTTACGCCCTGTACACATGCAGCTTAGTATTTGGCCAGGGATCCTAAGGCATCGCCTCTACACATCTGTGAGTTATGCTGTGACTGGCTTTTACTCTCTAGTACCCTGGACCGCAGACCTTACCTCAGTAACCCCAAACTCTGATCTCTTTTTCCTCTGTTCAGAGAGACTTTTTTTCTACTTGAACTCTACCTCTTTTCACTGTGCTTTGGAAAATGTTCCCGGGAAGAGCCAGATGCAGGATCACCTCCTGTGCTTCCCTTTGTCCAAGTAACCTAACTTTGAACTATTTTTAAGACATCCTTTGTGTGAAAGCTGTTGTCTTTTTTATTTTGTCCAATTTTGGTTTTGTTTATGGAGGGAGAATAATTTTTATATAAGCTACTTTTATCATGGCTGCAACTGGAAACCTCTTGAAATATTTTTTTAATTGGCAAATATTTAGTAAATTAATAAAAATTTAAAACTATAGGATTAAAAAGTTATTGTATAAAATAACTGAATCAAAAGTTAGTTTTTTTAAATGTTTGATTTTTCCTAGACATCACTTAGTGCTCTTACCCAGCTGATGAAGAAGATGCCCCATTTCCGTAAACAGATTACTAAGGTAAGTGGTATCGTATATAAGAAATCATTTTTAATTTATTAGTCCACCCAGTTCTTTAGTCGAGTTTAGCTGTGGGTGTCATGGAATACTTGGTATTAGTTGTCCTTGGCTCAAACAGTAAAGCATCTGTCTGCAATGCTGGAGACCCAGGTTCGATCCCTGGGTTGGGAAGATCCCCTGGAGAAGGAAATGGCAACCCACTCCAGTACTCTTGCCTGGAAAATCCCACGGACAGAGGAGTCTGGGAGGCTACAGTCCATGGGGTCGCAAAGAGTCGGACACGACTGAGCGACGTTACTTTACTTTAAACCCTTACTTTAGGTCTGAGAAATACCCCAAATATCTAAGCTACCCAATAGAGTTCTCTATATTTGTTCAAATCCAGTCAAAACTTTTTTATATCTTCATCTTGAACACCCAGAGAAACTTTATTTTTTATCAGCTTAATAAGAAAATTCAACATTGGATTGACAAGTCCTTGTTATTATGCTTGCTTCTTTGAATCAATAGTTATATAGTAGTAAATTTTAAAGCAATTAAAGCTGTGTGGGCAGGTAAACTGTTTCTTTTCGTTTCCTTCTCAGAAGTCATTGTCAGAATAATATTTAAATTTTTTTTATCATATTACTCCCTAATCAAAAATCAATAACATAAATTCAGACTTTTTCTTCTTGGCTTTATGGACTTCACTGGTTTTTTCTCACTTTATTTTTCACTACTCGTAAACCCAATAAAGTTCAACCCTTTCGTTCTGTTTTTTGTGGTCTGTTGATTATCCCCTTTAGATCAGATAATTTCCACTTTTTTTCTTTCTTGAGTTGTTTCCCTTGATTTTACATGGTTCCTCCTTCCCACCTAAGCTCATACTTCCCTTCAGGCCCATCTCAAAAGTTTAGTATTATCAGTTACACAGAAAGAAATGAAAATCCTTTAAATAAATTATTTTTTTCTGTTTTTCAGCAAGTTGTTCATCTTAACTTAGCAGAAGATTGCATGAATAAGTTCAAGCCTAATATAGAAAAGCTTTGCAAAACTGAACAGGTAAGTGCAGAGTCAGAAACATCTATGTTCAAGGTAGATTTCCAGAATTAACTTTGTAAGGTAAAACCTAACTTTTTGCTCAATATAGTACCCTAAACCATACAATCTCTTTTAAAAGGAGATACACCCACTTGGTATTTAATACAGTATTCCTTACCAACGCTAACAAGTAGCTATACAGTATCATGTTAATAGTAGGCTGTCCCTCCTAATCTGCATGTTGGGTTGAATAGGATGACTTCAATGTTTGGAGCATTAATTCAGGGTAACATTGTTGGCTGGCCTTTTTCAGTGTGTGCAGCATTTCAGGTAGCACCCTGCAGAGTATTGTGTAGGCACATTTAATTAAAGGCTCGGCTCTCTGATGCCAAAACTGTTCAGATCAGTACTAATAGAAATAGAACGTAAGTCATGATGTAATTTTAAATATTCTAGTAGTTACATTAAAAATGTAAAATGAGATGAGTGTGGTTAATTTTAATAATATACTTGATTTAACTCAGTATATCCAAAATACTATCATTTCAACATGTAATCTGTATAAAACAATTATTGAAATAATTTACACTTTTTTTCATATGTAAATCTTGAAACTCTGTTGTTTTAACTTATAGCACATCTTGATTCAGACTAGACCCATTTCAAGTGCTCAGTAGCCACATGTAGCTCATGTCTACCATATTAGTAAAAGTTTAGATTAATGATTGTCTTCCTTTCTGAATTGTTTTGACTTTTTACATTTTATACAGTAATAGTTTACAAGTGATGCTCACATTTCCTATGAAATATCATCAATGCTCCATTAAAATTTGGCGAATTTTAGTAATACTTTTAACTGAAAAATGAATTTAGATCATAGACCACTGACTATATTTCATTTTCATTAAGGACCTGGCACTTGGAACTGATGCAGAAGGACAGAAAGTCAAAGATGCTATGCGAGTACTCCTTCCAGTTCTACTCAGCAAAAGTCATGATAATTATGATAAAATAAGAGCGATCCTACTTTATATCTTCAGTATTAATGGTAATATAGATTGTTTATTTTTTAATGAGTACATTAAGATAAAGATACCCAGCTCTAAAATCACTTTACAATAAGTAGTTTACCACTGGTCATTAAGAGAATCTTAGAAAAATTAAAGTGAAAAGTGAAAGTGAAAGTCACTCACTCGTGTCTGACTCTCTGCGACCCCACGGATTGTACAGTCCATGGAATTCTCCAGGCCAGAATACTGGAGTGGGTAGCCTTTCCCTTCTCCGGGGGATCTTCCCAGCCCAAGGATCGAACCCAGGTCTCCCACAGGAGAATCCGAAAGTAGTGGTTAAAATTGATTAAGATAAATAAAAGGAAAAATGTGGAATTGGGAGCAGACTGAAGGTTATATAATTTAAATGTTTGCTTTCTTTAAAAAAAAAAGCTTTATTCTTAGGTCCCTAAACCTAGAAATGATTGTGATAGCAATTATTTGACTGTGCATTCATTTTTATTTATCTAAGGAACTACAGAAGAAAACTTGGACAGGTTGATCCAGAATGTAAAGATAGAAAATGAGAGTGACATGATTCGTAACTGGAGCTACCTTGGTGTTCCCATTGTCCCTCCAGTAAGAAATTTTACATTCTGTATATACTTATACATGTGCGTGCATGGTTGTTTACATTAAATATGTTTTCTTATGTGGGAATCCATGTGGACAGTCTTCTTAATTTCTTCTGTAGATTTGGTAAGTAAAATATTAAAAATTTCATTTTCTTTTCCATGAGTAATTTGGATAAATACATTTTTCTAGTGAATTTATATCTTTCAGCTTCTGTTGTAATTTGCTGTTTATGCTTTTCTTTCTATGATTTATTTATAGAAAAATTTGAGGAAGTCTGTGTAGAGTCTTACTCTTTCCTATCAAGTTTCATATAAGCATTTTGGAGAAAACATACTTTCTGATACTATCAAATTTTATCATTAATGTACAGAAATATTGTGAAGTTATGTGACTACACCTATTCAGATTTTTTTAGTGAACTTTTTCACTCTTAGTTTTAAGTCAAATGCAACATAGTATTTGTTGTAAATTAAACATCTTGATAGAAAAGATAAAGAGAGTATCACTAAATAAAATCACTGAGTTTTAGTTTTTTTCCTCTAATTATATTAGTCTCAACAAGGCAAACCATCAAGAAAGGATCGGTCTGCAGAAGAAACTTTTCAACTGTCTAGATGGACGCCTTTCATCAAAGATATTTTGGAGGTAAAATTCATTAAATTTTATTTATACTCTGCCCTTTGTAGAATATTTTTTACTCTCTGTCCATTATCTGTCAGTTTGAGCATAACTGTGGGTCGGGAATTATCTGCAGTACTGAGAGGGTTCACAAAAGAAGACTGTATCTGATATCAAGGGAGGAGAGGAAGCTCTTGAAAGTTCCCCCTTAAAGACTGCAAATTCATACCGCTAATTGCCTCAATAAATTTAAAAAGATAAGCACACACATGCTTTAGGAAAAAAACTGTTGTTTGAAGTTACTATGTAGCAGAAATATAAATAATTTAGTTGAATGAAAGTTCAACAAAGTAACACTTTTTGTGACTACTACTAGAGTGTTAAATTCCAGTATTCTTAGAAATGGATTTGTGATGAAAATGTAAACCTCACTATAGTTTGCTTTTATAATCGACAGATGGCTGATTCTTTTAGTACTGTTTGCTTTTAGAAAATAATTTTCAATTATAGGAAATTAGAAAAGGAACTAATAATTGCATTATGAGCTCAATAATGAGATCAATTATGAGCTCATAATCAGATCGTTCTATTTATTCCAATTTGCCTTTAACTTATTAAACATTAATTTCTACTTTCCTTTGGAAATTAATTGTGTACAGTTTATCCCCATGATTTTTCTGTTTTGCTTGACTAATTCTATGTCATTTACACATGCTTGATATAGATTAAGACTTCAAAGAGTTTAGACTTTTTTCCCTACAGTGTAAGATTTTTTTCCTGATCTGTAACAAGGATGTGGAACTAAGGAGTTTTTCTTTGCTATTGATAGTATTTTAAAAATAAGACCTTCTCAAACCCTTTAACAAGGATTTGCATGTTAAATTCAAAAATTCCACTTTACCTTAGTAGCAACCTAAGGCCTTTAGGGTTCTCCTGAAGCTTTGCTTCTTCACATCTTGCAGTCTTATTGAAAGATTCTAGGACTACTGAGTACCTTGTGTCCATTCCTACTTATTGTTACTGTTTTTGCGACCATGTTCTAAAGCTGTGGTGTTCTAAATTGGTGGTCTCCAAACTTTTAATTATGCACACTTTCTCATAATAAATGTGATCAGGAGCCTACAGTATGTGCCTATATATAAATTATGTAAGTGCTGTACTGATTAAAACACTATATATATTTATTTATAAACTATATAAATGCTGTACTGATAAAACACTATGTGTGTATTATACACATACACAAAAATATCATAAGGAAACATTTTTAAATGAAAAGGAAACTTCTTCCATCTCATCAGATGGTCTTGAATACACCTAGGCCAGGATGCACGTTTTGTTTTAAAGCCATCACTATGAAGGGCATAGTGCCCTTCATAGGGCCATCTGGTGGCTCAGATGGTAAAGGTGTCTACCTACAATGTGGGAGACCCGGGTTCAATCCCTGGGTCGGGAGGATCTCCTGGAGAAGGAAATGGTAACCCACTCCAGTATTCTTGCCTGGAAAATCCCATGGACGAAGGAGCCTGGTAGGCTATTGTCCATGGGGTCGCAAAGAGTCGGACACGACTGAGCAATTTCACTTATGAAGGGCAAGGCCTGGACTCTGGTAGCCTAAGAGGTCTGTCAGGATTAAGATGGTATTTAGAAACCCCTAGCATTCTTGAGATAAAGACCCTGATAAAGTACCTGAGATTTTCACACCAAAGGGAGAATCCTCCAGATAAGAAATGTAGGCATGCAATAAATATTGGTTTAATAATTGCATTAATTTTGTAGCAAATAAGATTTGTGAGTTTCAAAAAGAGGGCTAACCTTATTTTATTAAATATGTATCCTTATGTTCTTTAATTGTAAATACAAGTTTTGAGTTTTATGTAAAACAAACAAAATCTTGGCGTTTATAGCATCTTCTTGATGGTTTTAATTCTTATCTTCCCTAGGATGCCATTGATAACAGATTAGATTCAAAAGAGTGGCCATATTGTTCCCAGTGCCCAGCAGTCTGGAATGGCTCAGGAGCTGTAAGGTAAAATCTATAAATGAAAGTCAGTGAAATTTTCACTATGATATTGCAGACTAATAATTAAAATGGTACACAGATATTCCTATATTGATAACTCTCCTTGAAGCATGTAGTCACTTAAAAGGTAGTTTTTCTTTAACTGTAACCTGTCTTAAATGAATCCAGATAAGCAATGGGACTTCCCAAGTGGCAGAGTGGTAAAGAATCCTCCTGCCAGTGTAAGAGACTTGGGTTTAATCCCTGGTTGGGAAGATCCCCTGGAGTAGGAAATGGCAACTCACGCCAATATTCTTGCCAGGAAAATTCCACGGACAGAAAAGTCCATGCAGTCACAAAGAGCCGGACATGACTGAGTGACTGACATACAGACACACATACACACAGATAGGCAATATGAAAATGTGCTTTATTATAAAAAATATTTTCATGAAACTAGAGAAGAGTTTCTCCCTTTATCTTTTTTTTTCTTCACATTAGCAGATGACATATCCTTTTTGATGACTTTTGGTGAGAGAATACTTGAAGCATTCAGAAAGCTATAGATAGTATTATAATGCATACCCTATACTTGGTGCCCAGATTAACAAATGAATCAGTTTAAGTACAGTTCAAGCTTCCTATATATCACTCTCTGATTTTTATTATTCTCCCTTCTTCACTATCTTGAATTTGCTGATCATCATTGACCTATATATCTTCATACATTTTCTATATATATTTGTATTCTAAACAATGTATAGAGTTTTGTTTTGCAGGATTTTTCTACTGGTCTTTGGCTTTTAGCAGTTTAACTATTATGTGCCTAAGTGGAGTTCTTTTTGTGTTTGTTATTCCTGGGGTTAGTTGAATTTTCTTGGATTTACATGTTAATAGTTCTCATCAAAATTTGGGAAGTTTTCAGTTGCTGTTTCTTCAAATTTTTTCTGCCCGCTTCTTTCTCCCTCTTCTGCTTTTGAAACTCCATCACTCAGATGTTGGAAAGTTTGACTTTTGTCTTATGGGTCACTGAAGCTCTGTTTACCTTTCTTCCACCTTTTTTCTTTCTGTTTTTCAGATATGCTAATATCTATTGATCCATCTTCAGTTCTTTGATTCTTTAGTCTGACATCTCAAATCTGCTATTGAGCCCATCTACTGAATTTTTCATTTCATTATTATACTAATCACCTTTTGAATTTCCATTTGCTTCTTTTTTACTTTCCATTTCTCTTTTGAAATTCTCCATTGATTAACATAGTGTTAGCATAATTTTCTTTAATTATTTGATTATATTTATAATAGTATCTTTGAAGTCTGCTAAATCCAACATCTGGATTCACTTAGAGTTAGTTTCTGTTGATGGATTTTTTTCCCAGCATGTGGATCACCCTTTATTGTTTTCTTACACATCTACTAATTTTTGGCTGAAAATTAGGCCTTTAAGATACTGTATTATATAACAGCAACTCTAAGTTGTTTTTTGTTTTAGTAACTTGTATAGATTTAAGCTGTGGGATCAATGCCCCCTTGCAGTTTAGCCACTGATGTCATTGTAGGGCTTTTTTTATTTTAAATTTAATTTTTTAGCTTGGTTCCTAGTGGTTGCCCTATGTCTGGATAGTTTAGAGGTCAGCCAGTTATCTAGGCAGAGGTTGTATTTAGACACCTCAAGCCTGTAAATCTTCTGTTGACTGCTGATCAATCTGATTGTGGGATAAGACTGCATTACAAGTCATAGTCAGTTCTTGAGTCTTCTCCCCACTATCCCCCTTCTTTTTTTCCTATTTTTTTCCTTAGGCTTTCTCTGGCTTACCCTGGCACAGGTGTAATTTGGCAGTCAGCTAAGGATGTGGGGGGACTTTGTCTTCTTTGGCTTTCTTACTCTCAGAGTTTTCCCATTAAATTTCTGGCTGATATGCCGCCTATCCCATCCTGGGACCAAGGTGTTCTGCCACCAACGCCGCAGGTCTTCTACTCTAAACCAGGTCTGCCATTTTTAACTGGCAAAGCTGTAGGATTTTGTACTCGCTTTGCTTCCTACCTTGTATCAAGTCTTCCACCTCAGGAGTAGAATTGGTGGTTCTCTCAGCCAGCTTGAAGTCAGTACAGTTTTTGCTGAGTTGGAAGAACTATGCAGGTTGGATATAACCTCAGGCCAAAAGGTCGCATAGTCACCACCACCATTCTTAACCTGTATACTAGCATTTTTTAAGAGTAAATGCTTCTTAATTTGTCGTTTGCCTGTGGTTCATTTTCCCAAGTGATCTGAAATGGTTTCTTTCCCCACGATTTCCTCCAGGTTTATACTTGTTTTCTTAGTGGGCAGTCTTCTGACCATCTTACTCTATCATGACCCCAAGCTGTTTTGGTATTTTTAATCTTAAAATAAATGGTGTCATGTTGTGTCTTCCTGCAACTTTTTTTTTTAATCTATTTATTTATTTATTTTTGGTTGCACTGGGTCTTCGTTGCTGTGTACAGGCTTTTTCTAGTTTGGTGAGCAGAGGCCACTCTTTGTTGTACGTGGGCTTCTCATTGCAGGGCTTCCCGTGTTGCTACAGGCTCAGGGTTCATGGGCTTTCAAAGTTGCAGCACGCAGGCTCAGTAGTTGTGACATGCGGGTTTCAGTAGTTGCCACTTATGGGCTCAGTAGTTGCAACTCAAGGGCTCTAGAGCATGGGCTTTAGTTGCTCTGCAGCATGTGGGATCTTCCCGAACCAGGGATCAAACCCATGTCCCCTGCATTGGCAGGCAGATTCTTATCCACTGTATCACCAGGGAAGTCCTGCAACTTGCTTTTAAGTTTCTCTCAACATTATCCTTGTGATATTTATCCCAAATTGATACATGTATAAATTTTTTACTGCTGTTTGATATATTCTTATATGATTATCACAGTTTATTCATTTATTTTCCACACAATGGAAATTTAGACTAGGTCAAAACTAGCACCCTTCCTAACAATATGCAGTGAGCATTCTTAAACATTTACGTGTGTTTGAGTATTTCTTTAGGGTAATTCTTTTGGTCTAAGGACCTTTTATTTAGTTATATTTTTTCCTTTTCTCCTATTTTAGAAGTTACATAGCTTATTTGTACTTTCATAGCAGTTATCTTTAGAATTATAATACACATCTTTGACTCACCAAAGTTTGAGATTAGTATCTTTGCCCTCTTGATCAACAGTACAGAGCCTTAGAAAACTTAATTCAAACTACACACTCCTTAAATGTTCTCTTAATTCTTTATTGTTTTACCTTATGTCTTTTTTATTTCCAGAATTAATGATGAGCATTTTTTTTAGTTTTATGTACATGTTAACCAGTTATGTTGTGTACCACTTCTGCTTACATCCCCTTTTTTGAGCTCAGTTATATTCTTTTCTGATGTGTATCCTTTAGAAATTTCTTCAGTGTGGGTCTGTCAGTGGTAGGGTCTCTATGGTTTTGTCTGTCTGAAAATGTCTTTATTATTGTTCTTACATGTTAGCTTTGAATTTCTAGGCTCATGGTAATTTTCACGCAACACTGAGGTGTTATTCTGCTGTTTCTTGGTTTCCATTTTAGCTCTTGGGAAGGTGTATGTATGGGGGTGGGGTGTTTTCTGTCAGTTTTGTCATACTTTTATATAGGTAATTTGCATTTTCTCTCTGGTTGCTTTTTGTCTTTGTTATTCTGTACATTCCCTATGCTGTGTCTACCTGAGGGCTTATTTGTATTTCTTTCATTGGGAGTCAAATGTATTTCCTAAAATCTGAGGTTTCGTATCTTTCATAAATTCTTGTTTTATTCAAACATCTCATATTATTTTCATGCCTTGTAATATCTCTTGAGTTTTAATATTTATTTTACTTTTTGTGTTTCATTTTAGAAAGTTTTCTTTGGATTTAATTTTGAATTCTTTAGTTCTGTCTTAAATTTGTGCCTAAACTGCTGAGTAAGCTATATTTATTTATTTTTTAGTTTCTCTGTTCATTGACTTTACTTTTCCTTATTTATTTATTTTTTTTAGAAATTGTCCTTGTTTCTTTTTCAGATATGCTTGGATTTCCTTGTCCTTATTTTGTCTGCTTTCTATTCTACTTTATTATTTTCAACATACTTAGTCTATTTTTCACTAAAACAATAAATACTAAAATTTACTAAATTCAACATCTGACATTCTTTGGGTTCTAATTGTACTGCTTTTCATTTCTGCAGACACTTACGGTTGCTTATTTCCTCATGTGCTTTGTTGTTTTGGAGTCTGAGCTTATTTCAGTACCCAGGATCGAGAGTGTTACCTTCAGAGAGGTCTTGCATATGCATCTTTCAGCTATGCTTTTAAAAAGATGTTTGCTCTTATTTTAACAGGAGCTTCTAGGTGATTTCTAGAGTGAGAGTTCTAAGATATGGAGATTTAATCATTTATGTGTCTTTCAGAGTATAAAACTAGTACAGTGTCTTAGACATACATATGAAACACATTAAATGTAATCCTATTGTCCTGAAATGCTATTCAGAAGTTTAAAAATTGTTAGAATCGCATAATCATTTTGAGCAAATATTACTTGTTTTTCTTTTGCTTTCTAGCTTTATCTTGCCTTTTTTGGACATTTTTAAACTACAGTTGTACTTTTAGCATGTCCTTGATTTATTCTGTACGGAAACCAAGAATGTGTCTTGTTCTTCTTTCACCTTTCAAAACCAGCTACTAAATCTCTTTCCTTTTTCTGTTGTTTACTACCTCATCATTCCTTACAATGGCAGATGGAAATTACCATCCAAAAGGCTAGACTGAGAACATTATTAAAAGCTTACCATGATATCCTATATTGTATGTATTAGAGGTATCTAGAATATGGTTTCCAAAGTTGGGTATAAGATAATACATTGGATCTTATTCTTACACTAGGAAAAGGAGAAGTTAAGGTTTATTTTACTAGAACACATATATAACTTAGACCTATTTTTAATAGATTACATAAATGTTTATTTTAAAATACTTAGTTTTCAAATAAAAGCTCAGAATTTTTACCAGTGGGTATGGGAACAAATATAGTGATTTTTATGACTTAAAGCAATGCTACCAGTTTGGCCTTGGAGTATGGAATGAAGCAGGGCAAAGGCTAATAGAGTTTTGCCAAGAGAACGCACTGGTCATAGCAAACACCCTCTTCCAACAACACAAGAGAAGACTCTACACGTGGACATCACCAGATGGTCAACACTGAAATCAGATTGATTATATCCTTTGCAGCCAAAGATGGAGAAGCTCTGTACAGTCAGCAAAAACAAGACCAGGAACTGACTGTGGCTCAGATCATGAACTCCTTATTGCCAAATTCAGACTTCAATTGAAGAAAGTAGGGAAAACCACTAGACCATTCAGGTATGACCTAAATCAAATCCCTTATGACTATCCAGTGGAAGTGAGAAATAGATTTAAGGGACTAGATCTGATAGAGTGCCTGATGAACTATGGACGGAGGTTCGTGACATTGTATAGGAAGACAGGGATCAAGACCATCCCCAAGAAAAAGAAATGCAAAAAAGCAAAATGGCTGTCTGAGGAGGCCTTACAAATAGCTGGGAAAAGAAGAGAACTGAAAAGCAAAGGAGAAAAGGAAAGATATTCCCATTTGAATGCAGAGTTCCAAAGAATAGCAAGGAGAGATAAGAAAGCCTTGCTCAGCGATCAATGCAAAGAAATAGAGGAAAACAACAGAATGGGAAAGACTAGAGATCTCTTCAAGAAAATTAGAGATATCAAGGGAACATTTCATGCAAAGATGGGTTCAATAAAGGACAGAAATGGTATGGACCTAACAGAAGCGGAAGATATTAAGAAGAGCTGGCAAGAATACACAGAAGAACTGTACAAAAAAGATTTTCACGACCCAGATAATCACGATGGTGTGATCACTCACCTAGAGCCAGACATCCTGGAATGTGAAGTCAAGTGGGCCTTAGAAAGCATCACTACGAACAAAGCTAGTGGAGGTGATGGAATTCCAGTTGAGCTATTTAAATCCTGAAAGATGATGCTGTGAAAGTGCTGCACTCAATATGCCAGCAAATTTGGAAAACTCAGCAGTGGCCACTGGAAAAGGTCAGTTTTCATTCCAATCCCAAAGAAAGGCAATCCCAAAGAATGCAATTCAACTACCACACAATTGCACTCATCTCACACGCTAGTAGAGTAATGCTCAAAATTCTCCAAGCCAGGCTTCAGCAATACATAAACCGTGAACTTCCAGATGTTCAAGCTGGTTTTAAAAGGCAGAGGAAACCAGCGATCAAACTGCCAACATCCGCTGGATCATTGAAAAAGCAAGAGAGTTCCAGAAAAACATCTATTTCTGCTTTATTGACTATGCCAAAGCCTTTGACTGTGTGGATCATAAGGAACTGTGGAAAATTCTAAAAGAGATGGGAATACCAGACCACCTGACTCACCTCTTGAGAAACCTGTATGCAGATCAGGAAGCAACAGTTAGAACTGGACATGGACCAACAGACTGGTTCCAAATAGGAAAAGGAGTAAGACAAGGCTGTATATTGTCACCCTGCTTATTTAACTTATATGCAGAGTACATCATGAGAAACGCTGGGCTGGAAGAAGCACAAGCTGGAATCAAGATTGCCTGGAGAAATATCAATAACCTCAGATATGCAGATGACACCACCCTTATGTCAGAAAGTGAAGAGGAACTGAAAAGCCTCTTGATGAAAGTGAAAGAGGAGAGTGAAAAAGTTGGCTTAAAGCTCAACATTCAGAAAACTAAGATCATGGCATCTGGTTCCATCACTTGATGGGAAAAAGATGGGGAAACAGTGGAAGCAGTGTCAGACTTTACTTTTTTGGGCTCCAAAATCACTGCAGATGGTGATTGCAGCCATGAAATTAAAAGACGCTTACTCCTTGGAAGGAAAGTTATGACCAACCTAGATAATATATTAAAAAGCAGAGACATTACTTTGCCAACAAAGGTCTGTCTAGTCAAGGCTATGGTTTTTCCAGTGGTTATGAATGGATGTGAGAGTTGGACTGTGAAGAAAGCTGAGTGCCGAAAACTTGATGCTTTTGAACTGTGGTGTTGGAGAAGAGTCTTGAGAGTCCCTTGGACTGCAAGGAGATCCAATCAGTCCATCCTAAAGGAGATCAGTCCTGGGTGTTCATTGGAAGGACTGATGCTGAAGCTGAAGCTCCGATACTTTGGCCACCTCATGCGAAGAGTTGACTCATTGGAAAAGACCCTGATGCTGGGAGGGATTGTGGGCAGGAGGAGAAGGGGATGACAGAGGATGAGATAACTCGATGGACATGAGTTTGAGTAAACTCCGGGAGTTGGTGATGGACAGGGAGGCCTGGTGTTCTGCGATTCATGGGGTCTCAAAGAGTCGGACACGACTGAGTGACTGAACTGAACCGACCCAATAGAACTTTCTTACAATAATGGAATGTCCTTTATCTGCACTGTCCTAACCACTACCCTTATGTAACTGTTGAGCACTTGATTTGTAGCTAGTGTGACTAAGAAACTGAATTTTTAATTTTAGTTAAATTTCCTCATGTGGCTAGTGACTACTATCTTGATCAGTGCAGATCTAGAGCATTCTAAGTGGGGAGGAGGTAGAAATAACAGCTGTTTATTTAGTGGTTTCCCAGTATCAGATTCCATACAGTGTATTCTGTATATCATTGCATTTAATCTTGAAAACAACCCTTGAGGTTTAGAGAGAGGTTAAGTAACTTGCTAAAAATAATACAGAATTAAAAAGAAGCAGAATCAGAATTGGAAC
The DNA here is from genome assembly GCF_019320065.1 of Cervus canadensis. Taxonomy (NCBI): domain Eukaryota; kingdom Metazoa; phylum Chordata; class Mammalia; order Artiodactyla; family Cervidae; genus Cervus; species Cervus canadensis. The sequence goes on along the minus strand of NC_057387.1, from coordinate 33,430,568 downwards.
CCACATTGCTCTTTTTTTTTTTTAAACCAGCATATTTGAGGTAATTGATTTCATAATGTTGCATATGTTTAAGGTATACAGCTTGATGTTTTGATATATATGCATTGTGAAATCACCACAAGCTAGTTATTATATCCATCACCTCCACATACACATAATTAACCATTTTCCTTCTTTCCTTTCTTTTTTTGTGGCAAGAAGACTTAATTAAAATCTGTCCTCTTAGCATATTTCAAATATACAGTATGGTTTTGTTAACTATAGTCTCCATGCTCTATATTAGATCTCTAGAACTTACTCATCTTGCATGGTTGAAATTTTGTGCCCTTTTGACCAATATTGTCTCATTCTCTTCCCCTGCCCACCTTCCCTGACCACCAGCATTCTTCTCTCTGCTTCTGTAAGTTTGACTGTTTTAGATTCCACATGTAAGTGAGATCGTGCAGTCTTTCTGAGTCTGCCTTATTTTACTTAGCATAATTTCCTCCCAGTTTATTCGTGTTGCAGATGGAAGAATTTGCTGCTTTTTTAAGGATGAACAATATTCTACAGTATATATACACAATTTTTTTTGGTCAGTTTGTTCATTGATGGCCATTTAGGTTATTTTTATATCTTCACTATTGTGAATTATACTGCATTGAACACAGGTGTGCAGATATGTGCTGGATATCTCCTATCTGGATATCTGGATATCTCAGTACTTCACTGAGTTCCAATAAGGGACGTCCCAGTACCACGTTAGCTCCAAATCAGTACCACTGCTTCCCCCACCTCCTCTATGTCTATGAAACTCTACTACTGTCTCAATGTAACCCACCCTGCTTTTATTTAACTTTAGTAAGTCATAGACTTCCCAGGTGTACTGTGTATTTATCTGAAATAAATAAGACAGGCCTTTAGCTCTGTTTTGGGCTTCCCAGATGGCTCAGAGGTAAAAAATCCACCTGCAGTGCTGGAGACACAGGAGACGCAGCTTTGATGCCTGGGTTGGGAGTCCCCTGGAGGAGGAAATGGCAACCCACTCCAATATTCTTGCCTGGAAAGTCCCATGGATAGAGGAGCCTGGTAGGATGTAGTACATGGGATCGCAAAGAGTTGGACACGACTGAGCACACACACACACACATAGCTCTGTTTTATAGGTAAACATGCTAAGATTATGAGTCATTTGTCCAAACTCTTTCAGATCAAAATTGAGCTTAAATTGGGGCTCTCCTGCCTAGCTCATGGTGCTCCAGTCATACCATAGTTAAGTCATTTTCTTATTTATTTTTTTAAAGTCATTTTCTTAAAATCAATGCAGTTGGTGCCAAATTTGAGTTTGCCTGAGTTAGGCTTTTCTAAAAGACTAAGCAGTATGGCTTTGGAAATATTTTTAACGTGTTCATGTTTGATTTTTTAGTGCTCGGCAGAAACCCAGAACTAGTTATTTAGAGGATCGAAAAAATGGGTCTAAGCTGATTGTTTTTGTGATCGGAGGAATTACATACTCTGAAATGCGTTGTGCTTATGAAGTTTCTCAGGCACATAAGTCCTGTGAAGTTATTATTGGTAAGACTTGTGTTTTCCTTTTATTTTTTTAAAACAAACTCTTAGATGCAAAAATATATATGTAAAACTTTATCTTCTCATTTTACATTTAGAACTAAATTGTTGAGTGCAAAAAAATATTTTTTGAATCAGTGCGTTTTATCCGATGTACCAGTTTTTTCCTGGTTGACCTTTTGATGATTTTTTAAAATTACAATTCTGATTTTGAGAGAATGAGTTTCAGGAATATTGCATTCCTTTAAATATCATTAAATATATCCTTAAAAATATTTCATCCTATCCTTTTCTTGCTTTCATGATTAAATACTTTTTGAAACATTTATTTCTACTACAGAAATATTTTGAAATGTTTTGTGGCTGTGGACCCGACTTTGGCCAGCCTGTATGGAATTTCGTTTTAAGAATTTCAGTCAAAGCCACTGACACCTAAACTCTCCTGACCCGTGGAGATGGAGCATTTGTACATCAAGCTTCAGTCTATGGTTCTGCTTAGCAGTTCTCTGTGACTGAATTCACAGTGACTCTTGCTGTTCTGTCAGGGGGACAGGCTAACCTCCGATTTTGCTCTTCACTGTATCAATATATAGTACAAAGTGGTAACTACAGTACAAAGTATAGTAGTGGGCATTGTTTGTAAAGGGTTACTGAATGTGCTTAATGAAGAAGAAGGATTAAAATATTATAGTTTAGGAAGGCATCCTACAGAAATTTTGTTAAGCTGCCCCAAGCTACTGTACTTTGTATATTTGAAGGACAAGGCAATTTGGTTAGCCAGGGAAAATTGATTTGACTGCTTGCCTCTGAAGATTTATCTTTTCCTCTTCTTCCAGGATCCACGCATATTTTAACACCCAGAAAGCTGTTGGATGATATAAAGATGCTGAATAAGCCCAAGGATAAAGTCTCCTTTACTAAAGATGAATAACATTTTGGGTGGGGAGCAATTTAGAGATTCTTATTAATTTGTTCAACTAACATAGATCGAGACATTGTTGCTCTCATGTAATTTAAACAGTGTAAATATTTTAAGGAATAATGACTTTCAGATGTATTTCTTAAGGGACTGTTATAATTACATATCATTGGATTTGCCATTTTTAATTTAAATATTGTTGCTGCTTTGTGGATGATGAGAAGAAATGTTAAAATGCTTTCTAAAAGGAAATGTTTTCAGCTTTGGAACAGAATATATTACAGTTGTGGGTAATTTTTCACAGCCTACCTATGTACATATTAATTACTTATTAGATACTTGTCTGTCTTATGCTGGAATATAGTTTTTGGGGAAACAATGATTTTAAATGAAAAGATTATAAAAGTGAAAACTGTAAATTTGTATGTATAATAGAATGATTTCCTAAAAGTGCAGTTTTTCTTTCAACTGAAATTCATTTCTTTTATATGTAAAGTAATTCAATCATTAATTGAAATATTTTAAAGCATTTACTGTCTTGCTAGATATTTCTAAAAAACACAATTTTATATAATTTTGAAATGTTTAGTAAACAAATAATCATGAACAGTCTAAGAGAAAATAAATACATACTTACAAAAATTATCTTTGTTTTTTGGCGGGGAGGATGGGAACATTGGAAAACTTTAAATTTCTAAGAGAATTGCAAAGAGGTAAAAGAATGTATCATAATCTTTCCACCAAGGTAACTCCTTTTGACTTAGATGATAATGATGTAGTCTTTGCATAAGGTTGGATAATGTGAGGATATGGGTGTACATATGTTACACAAAGGGAACCCCTCCTCTCCATTCCCGATCTCTCCTTTTACCTGATCTCATTGTGTTCTGTCATATAATGGACCCTAATTTTATATATCACTTACCTTCAGAATTTTGCTCTTACAAATAATGCTGCATTGTTTGGGTACATACCTTTGCAAACTTACACAAATATTTCTTTAAATTTCTAGTGAGGACATAGCTGTCAAAATGTTTGTGCATTTAAAGTACTGATACCACCATTTAAAATTTTTATTTAGATAAATCTATCACTTTTCCTTTATGGCCTCCAAACTTGTATTGTACTTAGAGCTATCTTTGCACCCAAGGTTGTAAATTGACCGATTAATCTTCTAGAGCATTTTGATAGGTTGATTTTATTTTTCATAGGTAACTCTCACCATCCCTCCGGAATTGATTTTAGTATGAGAGTGTATGCTAGATATGTCTCTTAGCATTTGGCATTATGTCCCATGCCTCCCCATTCCACATCACAAGGGATGAAAAGCTAAAAAGAAGTTTTTCAGACTCAAAGGTAAGTGAGGTTCTGAACAGGTTAGATTCTGCCTGTCTCTATATTTGTATTTGGTCGCGGTTTTGAAGGTAGAAAGGAGGCAGAGGCCATCTGCTGTGGCCGTGCCAGTGGACACGTGAGTTCCTACCCACAGGAGTTGTTTGTAGCAACCAGACTCCACGCTTCAGTGTCTGTCACCTGCTTCATGGATATGAGGCAGTCTGGTGGCAGCTGGTGGCACTACCTTCCTATTCCCTGGGTCGGATTGTGATACACCGTGAGACTAAAAACAGAGTCCCAAGTTTCTTCCCCTGCAGCTTTTCCCATGATTTTTAAGGACTAAATTCTCTATATTAAAACACTCTCTTCTTAAAATATCTAGAGGAGTTTCTGTTCCTTCAGAGAACCCTGACTGATACAGTATTTAACAGAGATCCATCTTTCTTTCTTTCTAAATAGACACCGTACCAAATTTTATTGGGCAATCCCTCTTTCCCCAATTAATCTGAAATACCTTGCTCATAAACTAAGTTTGAATTTTGGTCTGTTTCTACATTCTTTTTTATTGATTTGTAGTTTGTTTTATTTCCTTCTATTTTATATTGTAAAATTTCTATTGGACTACAGTTGATTTCCAGGTGTGCAGGAAAGTGAATCAGTTATATATCTATCCACTCTTTAGCTGCTTTTCCCATGTAAGAGTTTTCCTATTATAGAGTTTACTATGCTATTCAGTAGGTCCCTATTAGTTATCCATTTTATATTTAGTAGAATATATATGTCAATCCCAATCTCCCAGTTTATTCCCTATTTTAGAATTTTTTTTTTTTAACGTGGACCACTTTTTTAAAGTCTTTATTGAATTTTTTACAACATTGCTTCTGTTCTGTGGTGGCCTTTTGGCTGCAAGGCATGTGGGATCCCAGCTTCCCAACCAGGGATCAAACCTGCACCTGCTGCACTGGAAGGTAAAGTCTCAATCACTGGGCCCCCAGGGAAGTCCCTCTGTCTAATTTATTAATCATTATTATTTTATTTGGCTGTGCTGAGACTTGGTTGTGGCACACAGGATTTTTGATCTTTGTGCTGCATGGGGGAGTCTTGGTTGGAGCATGTGAACTCTTACCATGTGAACTCTTAGGTCCAACCAGGGATCAGACCTGAGCTCCCTGCATTGGGAGCGTGGAGTCTTACCAGTGGGCCACCAGGGAAGTCCCTCCCTATTTTAATTCATGTTGTGTTAATAGGTGGACATAATCTCTATTCCACCCATACCAGAATTACTGTTATTTTTTTCAGAAATTCTCTGGGTATTGCATTTTTAAAAAGTGAACTTTAGCATCATTTTGTTAATAGCAAAAGTTATTTTGATATTTTCATTAGGTTCATAGTAAACTTAGATGTTAATTCAGGGAAAAGACGACCTTAAGAATCATTATTTTCTTTATACGGGTATTGCGTATTGCCATAGTATTTTTCATGGTTCCACGTAAGTTGGCTCTTCTATCATGTTTTTCAGACAGATTTTTTTTATATATAGGAAAGTTACTGTTTTGACATATCAACTTCAGAACTTGCTATTTTACTAAGTAATGCTAATAATAATGTGCAAATGCTTTATATGTGAGGCACTGTTTCTAAGTGCTTATATTACATCATTTAATCTTCTCATTTAATCCTTTGAAAATAGGCAATATTATCATCTCCATTTTAAAGCTTAGGAAAGCTAAGGTACAAAAAGTTTATATAATTTAACCTGGATGACATGTATATGTGGAGAGGAAAAGTTTGACATTAATAAACTTTTCTTTGTTTCTGTTTTTAATTGAAGTATAGTTGATTTACAAGGTATTAATTGCTGTTGTACAGCAAAATGATTCAATTATATATACATGTACACTTTTGGATAGTGACTATGGTTCTCTGTGCTATACAATAAGACTTTGTTGTTTATCCATGCTTTATATAAAAGCTTATATCTGCCAATCCCAACACTCTATCCCTCCTCCACCCCCCTCTCCCTTGGCAACCACCAGTCTAATAAACAGCTTTCTTTGAATGTTAAGCATGAGAACAGTACACTGCCAGGGAGAAGGCTAATTTTTTGGTGTCTGCATTTTATCTGAGATCTTCATATGCCTTGCTAGCTATCTGTCCAGGTTTAGTACATGTATGGAACATATCCATACTAATCCAATGCCCTGTGACAAATGGAACTAGGAGTGTGATAACAGCAAACATTGGTCCATTCAGTCACTTCAGACCTCAGTGGTCACTGTGTCCTGTCACTCTGAGAAGAGATCCTTTAGGCCTACATTTCATATACATTTTAGACTTAGAGTTGGAGAGACCCTTTGTTTCTTGAATTTCTTACTGAATTTGAAGATGTAAGAGGTCATTACACATAAATTCCTAGTATAAACTGATTCCCCACCCACCACACCCTTGTTAGGTTGAACAATTGCAGATTCTGGTACAAAGACCCTGAAAAAACACTTTTGTTGTTGCTCCTAACTGAAATGATTGACTCACAATCTATGAAGCACATTTTTGCTTCCTGTTGAGATGCACTTGGTTTGTAAAGTGTAGTGGATTCATATCATTCCGTCATATTCACAAAAACTAAATAAGAAAAATAGCAGTTGACAAAAATTCTTGAATTTGAGCTAAATCCAAGTGGGCCAGATCCTGGTGGTGTGTTTGGTAACTTGTGATGCTTCTGTAACTCAGTTCTGCTATAGGTATTTGTACCCTTTGTGAGTCCCTTCAGAATGCAGGTGGATTTCTTTTAAAATCAAAGGAACAAGAAATGTTTTCCTCCCACAGTAAAAGTTCTACCAAAACAACATTTTTGTTATTAAATATATATTCCTATTTTACAATTGAATGTTAAGAAGATGAATTTTCATTTGTAAAATCTAATAGTTAACTCAGACAGTAAACGCCTTCTACCAAGAGTCCCACTCACGCTGCTGAGTCCCTGGACTCAGTGTTAGATACACAATTACTTTTTAAAAAATTTTTTGGCTGCACCACCTGTCATGCAGGATCTTAGTTCCCTGACCAGGAATTGAACTTGTGTCCCCTGAATTGGAAGAGTTTTAACCACTGATCTGCCAGGGAAGTCCTAGATATAATTACTTTTACTTTAGAAGCTTGTTCTTCTGGCTTATTATTGCAGCAGAATTAGAAGAGAGCTATCAAAGAAGTGTCCAGAGGGAGAAGACAGCCAAAAACTACTGAGTCAGTAAATATAAAATTATCCTTATAAATCAGAGTCTAGCTCTTTTCCAGAATTCCTTAAGGACATGGCCTGATTTCTGTTTCTTGGATTAGATGATTCAGTGATTGTTTATAATGATACTCACTCATCAAGGAAATATAAATTATACTTGGAATGTGGTTTAATAAGGCAGGGATGGGCCATATTTTTAAATAAATAATTACAATAGTAAGTTTCTATAAAGGTTAATTTGTGGGGTAAGGGACATTCGTTTATGGCAGTCCCTTCTAACTTGGGATGCCATGGATTTGCTTCAGGTCTCCACGAACTTTTAAAAAATTGTGTGCAGAATCAAGTGTGTTCATATCACTTTTCGAGGAGCATGGGGCAGGGAGGCTCCCTAACTTTCATCAAATTCTCAAAGAGGGTTGAATCCCCAAAAGTTTAAGAACTCAGAGAAGTATGTCATTTTAAACTTGGGCACAAATTAGTGATGTCTGCACCCAAAAGAGTTTTATCAAGTTATGATTAAATCTAGATATGAGATGAATCTAGAAGTCTCTTAGCACATGCAATTTAGGCTCCCCTTTTTCTCTTAAAATGATATTACTAGTCTTCCCTATCTTCCTCACAGGGCCACAACTTAAAGTAAATTTTGCCATGAAGTCAGAAGTATCCTCACTCTGGCCTCTTTATCTCTTCCCAGGCACCCTAAACTAATTTTCAAGCCCCAAAGTTAAAAATAGCTTATCCTCTGGCCAGCTAGACAAATAGTAGCCGTCTTGGTCACCACAGAAATCTTTAAAGCGGGAATGGATTCAACTCTCCTTACCACTAAGTGAAGCTCTGGGGGTTGGGAAATATTTGTTGAATTTGGAGTGAATGGAGTCCCAGGAAAGAGGGAAAGCCAGTAATCTGCTACTCTGTCATTAAGGAGGTCGAGCATCAGTCCATAAAAGCAGCAAATCAGGACTTAATCCCTGCATGCAGTTTTGGCCTAGGTAAATTTCACTAATCCAGGACTATTATTTTTCCATATTTCTGACTTCAGGAGATCTCTAAGTAAATAATATATAAAACAACCATAAGAATTTCATTAAGTACTGAAAGTAAATGAAAAGTAAAGAGCCTCTCTTGAGGCTCCCGGTTGAATTTCCTAGAAGTCCACTGAATATTTTTGTGTATCTTTCCAGAAAAGGTATATGCTCTTTGAAAAACAAATGAGGTCACACATATTTCTTATTAGCTTGCTTTTCTTCACTATCTTACAGATTATACACCTCATTCTTTTCAGTGGCTGCAGAGTATTAACTGTATGACTGTCATTTTTGAAATTAAATTTCACCTTTATTTATTTCGCTGCTCCAAGTCTTCGTTGAGGCGTGGGATCTTTGATCTTCCTTGCAGCATGCAGGATCTTTAGTTACAGCATGCAGGAATCTTTCAATTGAGGCATGTGGGATCAAATTCCCTGACCAGGGATTGAACCCAGGCCCCCTGTTTTGGGAGCTCAGAGCCTTAGCCACTGGATGACCAGGGAAGTCCCGACTGTCGTTGTTTTTGAATCATCACAGAGGATATTAGATGTGTTCCATTTGTGAGCCCTTCCCATCAGTGGCCATCCTCATACAAATTATGTGACATGTTGTTTGAGTGACTTATAAAGCAAAATCCTAGTAATGGAATTGCTGCTCAGAAGGTAAATACTTTAGAATTTGTAGAATTTGGTAGCAATTATCGAGTTGCCTTTCAGCAGAGTTGCACTAATACGTACTTCTACCAGCAGTGTATGAGAGCACTCATCTCCCCCATCTTCCCTGACACAGCCTGGGTTTTTCAAACTTTAGTTTTTGCCATACTGACAGGTTAAAGTATATTTTACTATTTTCATTTCTTTTATTATAAGTTAGTAACATTTATTTTTAAACAATTATGTGTTGACTTTGATTTTTAAGAATCAGAGGTCCATTTTTTTAAAAAATTGTGTCCTCCATTTCTTGCAATTTTGGTATTTTCTCTAGAAGGTCATCTTCATAAGTTGTATAATAAGTAAAATACCTTTGGAGGGAAGACCAAGTTTTCTCTGCATTTGTTTTTTAATCCTTGGTTGCCTTGAATCAAACTAGTATTTCAACTTTTTCCTCCATCTTTGTACTTTGGCAAGATCTTCTGCAATAGTTCTAATCATTTGATCAGTAGTTTGTTTCAAAATGGTTGCTGTCCTTAGGGCATGATCCAAAGACGAATTTAAAATCTACAGAGGAAAAGTCCACACATTTTGGTTACAGAAATTTACTACCGCTCCTGGTAACTGGGTTCTCTCATTATTAAACATTGCAAAGTGGAATTTTTGGAGTATTCTCTTTTCCACCCAGTCTATTTCTGTTTTTGAGAGCTGGTTTCCTAGGAAACCAGTGTGAAATGGAATATATTCTGTAGAGAAAGGGACAGAAAAAAAGATCAACACGTGACTGATGAGCATGAATCAGAGGATGAGGTCAGCAACCTGCTGGGCTGTTTCCCTGCTGTGGAAAAAGAGATCTGTGAGAAGGAAGAAAAACTCTTGGGAGGAGGGGCATTGAGGGGGATTTAGGGCCCATATCCACTGAGGGGCACACAGGGATGCAGCGCATGCTTGTGGCGACATTTGAAAGTGACCTGATTGAAAACAGAAAACTGCTGGCAGCTCTAACCCCAGTGTCACTGGAATAAACTTGTGAACGGCACACTGGGGAATCCTATAGCTGAGGAACTACCCACAAAACACTTTCTCCAGGAAATTTCCGTTGGAACCAATTTAGGAATAATACAAACCATGTGGCTGCTCAGGCTATGTGTCTTTATGTTAGTGCCGAGCACAAGTTGTTTCAGCAGAACATTTTTTGATGCTCTCATACTGTAATAATTTAAAAGCCATCAGTTTTGTGGTGACAAAGACCAAACGTACAAGCTGCAAGCTCCTCACCTCAGATTCCGTTTCTTTGTTCCTGCTAAAGTTGCTGGAGGATGTGTTTTCAGAAATCCTGCAGGAGTGGGAATGGGGTGAGAGTGTAGCAAGGTCTGACCTGTAAGAAAGGCAAAAGCACAATGATACTTGTGTAAAGCATCCTCTTCAACTCTGTGGTTCAGTAATGGCTGTGTGTGTGTGTGTGTCTGTGTTGGGGGCGAGGAGTTGGTGCACCATCTGCCCAAGAACACAGAACCAAGATGCAAACCCAAGAACTCGCAGGTGGCTGTATTCATACACACGGCGCTGCACCATGGCGGTGCGTAGCAGGGTTCACGCTGAGTGAGTGTGACTGCACGGCCTGAACTCCCTGCTACACTGTCAGTCTGCCTCGGATAGCTCTTAAATACTAGTCTCCCTCCGCTTTTCTACCACCCTTAGCTAAGCGGCCATCATCCCACCTGGCAATTTATTTTACTGGTCTCTTATCTGGCTTCTGTGCACCACTCCTTGACTCCTCTAATCCATTCCCTCTCCCTTAGTAGTTAGAGTGATCTTTTACAACACTAGGAAGCTTTAAAAAACACTCTGGTTAAAAAAAAAAAATCACTGGTTACCCATTAAACCTAAGAGCCTTAAATCCTTCCTGCAGCCGACAAGCCCCTGCACAGCCTGGCCGCGCCCATCCCACCAGCCTTCCCTCACCAGTCCTGTCCTGCCCCACTGCCTCGCCCTCTTTTAGGCTCCTGCCACATTGTTCCGGAACTTGCCAAGGGCTTTTCCACACCAGGAGGCTCTCTCAGACTGGCATTTCTTCGCTCATGCCTTTCCATCCTTGCTGACTCATTCATACTTACTCTTTGGAGCTCAGCTTCTCCAAACCCCCACATTAGGTAATGGTACCCTATGCCCCCTTTCCTTTACCAAAAAAGTAAGGGCAGAGACCGCAGTTGACCTTGTCACTGTGGACAAGCACAATGTCCTGCTATTGACACTCAAATATTTGCTGAAAGAATAACTGAATGATTGAAATATTAGCCAGATGTAGGTTTGAATCCTGACTACTACTTAAGATCTAGGTCAGGGGGTCCCCAACCTCTGGGATCTAATGCCTGATGATCTGAGGTGGCACTGATGTAATAATAGAAATAAAGTGCACAATAAATGTAATGTGCTTGAATCATCCCGCAACCCCCATGGAAAAACTGCCTTGCACAAAACTGGTCCCTGATGTCAAAAAGGTTGGGGACCGCTGCTGTAGGTGGTCACGGGCAGACAATACTGCAGGAAGCGCATTGCATATACCAAATGGGTAGTCATTTTGTTATTCATACTTACTTTCTTGGTATGGGTTCACATCCATCATTACAGGATTTGGGATTTGCTCTCTGGAAACAGATCCATTTTGGTTCTGAATGAGCTGAAAAATGTTAGCTGTGGTCAGATTCAGAGCACAAAAATGATCCCCAAATCCAATGGTGGGTATATGGCTATCCTTTCCTGAACTTTTCTGTTTAAGTGAAATATTTCATAAAGTTTTACTAAGGAAATAAACCTAGGGAACATGGAAAGTCGCCATTGAGTATTCTGAATTCAAGAAAAGAAATTCAACACTTAAAAGGAGTTTTATTAGCAGACAAGAAACCAGGAGTCTAAGTTGCTTTGTTGCTAGCTGGGTGACCTGGGCATGTCTATGGATTCAACTTCTTCATCTGGCAAATGGAGGGATAATATTTTCCAAGAGCTTGGACCAAATGGATTTCTAAAGTCCTCTCTACTTTAGGAGCAAGGATTCTAGGAGTCAGAAATTTAAAAATTATGTTACTAAGACAATCCTAGAAAATAGAGACTAAACAGATAAGATAAATGTAGGAAAGTCACCATGGAAGACACGAAGAGCTCCAGGCAGGGAAGAGAGGCAAAGCATGTGTGTGCTCAGTTGCATCCAACTCTTTGCAACCCCTTGGCCTGCAGCCCACCAGGCTACCCTGTCCATGGAATTTTCCAGGCGAGAACACTGGAGTGGGTTGCCACTTCCTACTTCAAGGGATCTTCCCGATCCAGAGATCAAACCCATGTCTCCTGTGTCTCCTATACTGGCAGGTGGATCCCTTCCCACTAAGCCACCTGGGAAGCACAGTGGCCAACAAATCTGCCTTCTCTGTTGCTGAGGCTCCCTTTCCCCCCTTCTCTGGCCTCTCCTCCTCTCTTCTCTGTCTTCCCCTCTTTCTCCTTTGGTCTCCTGCCATATCCACTGGTCTCTAGTATCTTGGCTTCACTCCCTCTCAGGAGGGTCCCACTTGACAAGGGGACAGGGAGGGATCGTCCCTCAGACACGGAAGGCAAGGCAGGCGCCAGAAAGTCCAAATTTCATTTAGTCACGCTACACCCTGACTTATTTGTCATGACAAACAGTGGTACTAATGATCTCAGTCTTAATTCCTTGGTCATCTCATTCTTTATTTGAAACATAGAAACAGAATTAGAAAGGGTCATAGAGTCATCTGGTCCCATTCTCATTCAGTCTACAGATTTACAACATCCTGGCAAAGTACAGTGTATCTCAGTCTGCAGGTGGGACTCACAGCCTCCTGCAACAGCCTGCTCCATCTTCTGTCCATTCGGGAGGGCGTCTCTAACACTGAACAAAAGACGCCTCCCTGAGACTCCTACTCTCTTGGCCACTGTACATTTACTAATGGCATTCAAGATTACTTTTCAAACGACTCAATTGCTTTCCTCATTCATATATTAGAATGAGAAGTCTCATGTGCTGTTGACCCCAAAACCAAGGAGATAGTAAAGAAAGGTGCCTGTTGCTTCTGTGGAGTCTGAGGGACCGTCACCTCGACAGAACACGTCCAGTTGGAGGATTGGGCAGCTGGGGGTGGGTAGGGGAGACAGCTGAGGTCAGTCTGGTAACACAATTCTTTAGTCTTGGGCATTGCAACTGTGAAAGGTCAGAAACATTCTCTCTGGTGCCCTGGCCCCAGCAATGGAGAGAAAGAGCTTTGCAGGTATGAACTCACCCATGAGGAAAGGATGTCGGAGAACCAGACCCGGTGGTTGTTCAGAAGCAAGACAAGGGTGTTCCCGCCCCACTTGGTGTTCCCTTAGTCCACTGTTCTCTTAGCACTTAACCACATTTTGCCATGAACTTTCCTAATTAGGGTATGAGTTCCTTTCTTTCAACAGGTTGTAAACTCCTTGAGAGGAGGTAGCCATTGTCTTATTCATCTTTATAAATAAATGTTTGTGGGATTTTAGGTATTTCCAAAGGCAGCAAAATTTTGCATTGAAATTAGCAACATGATATTTAAGGAGTGTAAAAATAGTCTATTTCTTTACATACTGACTTTTACTGGGGACATATTTAAAGCTTTTTCCCCTTCTGAATAATAACAATAATAGTGGCAGTTAGTCATTTGTTCATCAAATATTTATGACTTGTTGCCAGATTACACTGGTATAGCACTTCGTAACTTTCAAAGTCCTTTATTGCTAGGACTGCATATCTACCAGCCCAGCCCCTTGCCATCCAGGCGTCGGGCTGGATGTGGAAGTGTCAGATGAGCGCTAGAGACCGGGCAGCAGACTCAGCAGGTGCCCAGCATATGGTAACAGTGGCCAGTGTGATAAGTGTCTCCCACAGAGGGAGTCTAGGTTGTTTACAAAGGTGGGATCATGCAGGAGATGTACTTACTAGGTGAAGAATTATTTTCATTTAAATAGTGGAGCCGAGCAAAGGCACTTCTTTCTCTATGATTAAAGAAATTCTGTCCTGGGGTGTTGTATCTATAATGAAATTCTGAAAAGAAAAGATTAAAAATGCAACTCATTGCCTGCAAACAACCATTGTACTCACTTGCGCACAGACAAGCAGAGACAGCCTGTTTTTGTTTTTTTTTTTTCCTGAGGTGGCCCAGTCGCTTTCACCTTTAGGTGATTCTTTACTGCAGCCTCTCTGGGAGTTATGAATCTTAGTGCCACAGTTCTCACACTTACTGCTCTGCAGTCCAATCCGAGATGCACAACAGCAGCTGTGTCCTCTATCAGAACCTGAAAAAGCCCAAGTTATGCAAAGAAGTATGAGGTTTTTATTATTATAATACTAAAATGTGCTTTGGACAGTAGAGCTCTGATCATGCAAAGTATGCATTAGCCCCAGAGTGTTCAATTTTCCCAGGGGGAAATTTATCACACAGGTTGCCAGCCTAGGGGTGATATTTGGGACACCCTCCCTCCCTTATGACAACTGAGAGATGTTTTGATAAGTAACAGTTCTGATGGAAAGTCTCAAGATTTGCCCAGCACATGTAGGTGTTTAGTAAAGGTCTTCTGAATGGATGGATCTATGAAAATTTGGCCCATTGATATGAGACCATCTTGCATTTGTAATTATTTCCCAAGATTTGCCCTGATACAACCACATTTTCTTCTCAGACCCTACAGTGGCCAAGAGCTTATTATCCAGGCAACTGGAAAGATGGTTTTCCTCTACAACACATTCATAAATCCATATGGGAACTTGAATCATAGCTTTGTCCTCATCAGAACCACAGAGAGGCTAGCAGTAGAGAGCACTCGTATCCGGTGCAGGTCTGGGTCTTGTTCAGCAGGCTGCGGGCAGTGGCGCTCTCCAGTAAGGCCAGAGCATGAGAGCCTGGGCCCGGCAGGTGAGTATGCCACACTTGGGTGTCCAAGCAACATCTCAGTTCCAGCAGAGAAGGGGTTGGGGGACAAAACTTTTGCCAGTGCTATTAATACCTGCCTTGCTGCATTCATGGTTACACTCATTATAACATTATCTACCAAAGTGTAAATCACAAATGGAGTGAGCTCTAGGAAGGGTTTTTCCTTCCCAAGTCTCAGTCACTAGTCACTGAATGCCTTCTAATTCAGAACTCAAGGAAATTACAAATAGGGGAAGAAAGATGTACACCCTGGGCCGGTTGTGTTGTACAAGGGAAAGAACATAGGCCTGAGTTTGAAGCCTGATTCTGCCACGTACTGACTGTGATGGTTGATAATATGCCACAAACTCTAACATGCTCCTCAAAGGATAGAACCTAATTCCTCTCTCAATTGTGGTTGGATTTAGTGACTCGCTTTTAACAAATAGAATAAGGTGGTAATGATGGTGTATAACTTCTAAAACTAGGTTGTAAGAGTCATGGAAACTTCCATCTCAGTCTTTCTGTTGGATCACTTGCCTGGGGGAAGGAGGCTACCAGATCATAATGACATTCAAACAGCCTACTGGCCCACCTGGAGAGGAACCGAGACCCCTGGCCAATGGCCATGTGTGGGAACAACCTTAGACGCAGATTCTCTAGCCCTAGTAAAGCCTTCAGATGATGGAAGTACTGGCCAACATCGTGACTGCAGCCTCACGAGAGACCTTGAGCACGAACCACCCAGCTAAATGGCTCCCAAATTCCTGGCCCACAGAAACAGTGAGATAGCAAATGTTTGTTGTTTTGAGTCATCAAGTTTTGGGATACATTATTACACAGCAATAAATAATATACCAGGCTCTTTGACCCTGGCAAGTTGCTTAATTCCTACTTATCTATACAATAAAGACAGTAATTCCTACCTTTTAGGGTATTATGCTAGTTAAGTGATATATACTATACGTCAACAATTCTCAAATTTTTGATTTCCGAACCCTCTTACACTCTTAAAATTGAGGACCCTAAAGAGTTTTTGTTTATTCTAGTTTTGGTAGCTCAAATGCTATAATGCAGGAGACCCAGGTTCGATTCCTGTGTCAGGAAGATGCCCTGGAGAAGGGAATGGCTACTCCTTCCAGTATTCTTACCTAGAGAATCCCATGGAGGGAGGAGCCTGGCAGGCTACAGTCAATGGGGTCAGACACATTGAGTGACTAACATTTTCATATATCATAATATGTGGCATTTTTCATAGCTGCACTAAAAGTCTATCTTCTTCTTGCACTGGAGAACTGTCATACAACATTCAGTTGGTTGAACATGGATTAGTAGAGAAGTATCTATTTATAAATTTCAAGTCACTTTTACTCTGCAGAATCATTTAGATTTTCCTAAGACTGAATGAGCAGTCCCAAGGGTTATTTTTTTAGAATTTTAAATTGAGAAATTTTAAAAAATACTTTAAAAACAATAATCATTTCATGTTCACAAAATAACATTTTTTATGAAAAATAACTATTTAGAAAATTTTAAAAATCAGTGACCAGTGAGAAGAATGGCAGTGTTTTGTGTCCTGGCAAATACCTAGAATATCTAGCTTAACTGAAGGCAGCCGGATTCCACAGGTGTGTCTCCATTCAACCTGTTGCAATATTGTTGCAATATTGTTCTTTCAGGGAAAAGAGAGGAACTCAGCCCTCCAGGGGTCCTTTGACCACATTTTGAAAATCTCTGCTTGGTTCTGGTGTATAGAGTAAGTGTTCAGTCAGTGAAACCTATTATTATTATTATTATTATAGTGCCTTCTACAGAGAAGAAATAGAGCTACATGTGACAGAGTAGGAATAATACTGAGTTGAAGGAAAGGCTCTTGGCTATCAGACTATGGGAACGTAAGCAAGCCTGGTTAGTTCTCTGGCCCCCCCGTTTCCTCCTGTATAAACTGGGTAGATTAGGCTCGGGTGCTGATTTTCTCCCTCAGAGCTGCCTAAGCTGCAGGCCTCAGCCCTCTTCTTCATCCAGGGCAGTCCTGCCAGCGATTGTTTTCCTGCTTAAACTATCTTTGGAGAAAGGTCTCTATGACTAAAAATCACTGAATTCCATGCACTGGTGCTCTCTGGGTCTCCTCTCCACTCTTTCTGCTCCTATGAGATGTACGTGGACAAGTCCTCAGCAGCTCCCGTGTGGGTGAGCTCCTCAGGTGCAGATTCTGGTTCATGCTAGGGGCTGCCACACAGAACTGAGACCACCTCATGACTGAGTCACGGAGCCCTGCGAGTCCAGGCAGAGACAGGTGTGGGCACTTTGACCCTGCTTGACCACATCTCGCCTGAATCAATTTATTACTCATTCTTTACATTTTGCAAAAACAAAAATTAACATGCAACACCCTAGTCTAGGTAAAGCTATTTAGCGTAGCAGGTGTTCTGCCCATAGTGAGCAGAACCCAAAGAGGGACCGAAACCATGACGACTGCCCTTAGATGCCTCAACTTACCGAGAACTGAGTCTGGGTGCAGCACCTTGTCTTGAATGGCAATAGGAAACCCTCCACAGTCAATTCCTCTGTGATCTTTTTTCCCTGTTTTTTGCTTCCTAAAAAAGATGCATAAGATTCCATAAACATTTAGCACACTGCTAATAGAGACAGTGAAGGAATTGGTAAAAGTGAAATGTGTAATTTCTTAGGTCAGAGTCAGTCACAATGGAGGATGTATGCCATTCTCAACACAGCCGACCCTCAACCCTCTGCCTGCCTGTTTGAGCGCTTTTCTGATGAGAAGGTGCACCCAGCACAATCTGGCCTGGTGAGAACATGTATGTGTGTGTATATTAGACACTCAGTCGTATCTGGCTCTTTGCAACCCCACGGACTATAGCCTGCCAGGCTCCTCTGTTCATGGAGTTCTCCAGGCAAGAATACTGGAATGGATAGCCATTCCCTTCTCTAGGGGATCTTCCCGACCCAGGTCTCTCGCATTGCAAGTGGATTCTTTACTGTCTGAGCCACCAAGGAAGCCCAAGAACATGTATACCAAACATTAAATCTGTTTTGTTTCCTGAGGATAATATCTAGTCATCATATATACATACACAATTAGAAATATGAAATACAGAATTATAAAACCTAGAGTTTTCTTTATATTCATGCTTCAAATTCAGTTCTTATCAGGAGAAGCAGCTATGCTACCTGTTGGTACCAGATCACATGACTTTGTATCCAAAAGTACAAGCTGAGCGATCCAAAAAGTCCTGGATTTTGTTCTGTGCCTCTGGTGACTCAGTGGTAAAGAATCCGCCTGACAATGCAGGAGACTCACGTTCAATCCCTGGGTCAGGAAGATCCTGTGGAGAAGGAAACGGTAACCCACTCCAGTAATCTTGCCTGGGAAATTCTGTGGATAGAGAAGCCTAGTGGGCTACAGTCCATGGGGTCACATAGAGTTGAACATGACTTAGTGACTAAATGACAAATATGGGGTTAAAGGCTATGAGACCATTGTTGTTCAGTCACTTGCTTGTGTCCAACTCTTTGTGACCCCATGGCCTGCAGCATCCCAGCACGCCAGGTTTCCCAGTCTTTCACCATCTCCTGGAGCTTGCTCAAACTCATGTCCATTCAGTCAGTGATGCCATCCAATCATCTCATCCTCTGTCATCCCCTTCTCCTCCTGCCCTCAATCTTTCCCAGCATCAGGGTCTTTTCCAATGAGTCAGCTCTTCCTATCAGGTGGCCAAAGTATTGGAGCTTCAGCTTCAGAATCAGTCCTTCCAATGAATATGCAGGATTGATTTCCTTTGGGACTGACTGGTTTGATCTCCTTGCAGTCCAAGGGACTTTCAAGAGTCTTCTCCAACACCACAGATCAAAAGCATCAATTCTTCAGCATTCAACCTTCTTTATGGTCCAACTCTCACATCCATACATGACTACTGGAAAAACCATAGCTTTGACAAGACAGACTTTTGTTGGCAAAGTAATGTCTCTGCTTTTTTAATATGCAGTCTAGGTTGGTCATAGCTTTTCTTCCAAGGAGCAAGCATCTTTTAATTTCATGGCTGCAATCACCATCTGCAGTGATTTTGGAGCCCAAGAAAATAAGATCTCTCACTATTTCCATTGTTTCCCCATCTATTTGCCATGAAGTGATGGGACCAGATGCCATGATCTTAGTTTTTTGAATGTTGAGTTTTAAGCCAGCTTTTTCACTCTCCTCTTTCACCTTCATCAAGAGGCTCTTTAATTCCTCTTCACTTTGCCATAGGGGTGCCATAAAGATGGTGAGGTTATTGATATTTCTCCCTGCAATCTTGATTCCAGCTTGTGCTTCATCCAGCCTGGCATTTCTCATGATATACTCTGCATAGAATTAAATAAGCAGGGTGACAATATACAGCCTTGACATATTCGTTTCCCAATTTGGAACCAGTCCATTGTTCCAGTTCCAACAGTTCTAACCATTGCTTCTTGACCTGCATACAGATTTCTCAGGAGGCAGGTAAGGCAGGTCTGGTATTTCCATCTCTTTAAGAATTTTCCACAGTTCGTTGTGATCCACACAGTCAAAGGCTTTAGTGTAGTCAGTGAAGCAGATGTTTTTCTGGAATTCTCTTGCTTTTTCTATGATCCAGTCAAAGTTGGCAATTTGATCTCTGATTCCTCTACCTTTTCTATATCAAACTTGTACTGGAAGTTCTCAGTTCACATACTATTGAAACCTAGCTTGAAGGATTTTGAGCATTACCTTATTAGCATTTGAAATGAGTGCAATTGTGTGGTAGTCTGAACATTCTTTGGCATTGCCTTTCTTTGGGATTAGAATGAAAACTGACCTTTTCCAGTCCTGTGGCCACTGCCAAGTTTTCCAAATTTGCTGGCATATTGAATGCAGCGATTTAACAGCATCATCTTTTAGGACTTGAAATAGCTCAGCTGGAATTCCATCACCTCCGGTAGCTTTGTTCATAGTGATGCTTTGTTTGTAGAGACCATGTGGGGTTCATTTTAGTGATGCAAGGCCACCAGGGGGCATCAGAAAGATGCCCTATGGTGATCAAACTGGGACAATTCCCCCGAGCCATCTGTAGCTTCAGTCTCCCTCCTTCACAGAAACTCTAACTCTTTGAAACGGATTTTAGTTGATAAAAATTCTTAAGAAAGTCCTAGCTCAGCCCCTAGGATACTGTAATACACCCCTAGGGAACATAGCTCATTCTTAGTGTGGAGGGCACCGTGCCCAAGATATCCTGGACATAGCCAGTGAGTCAGGAATGAGACTGATTCCTGGAAATAGGGTTTGAGCCTCAGGCCTTGCTTGCAAATGCAGGCTCGTCCAACTGTGCCCGGGCCTGCTGCCGGTGGATTCCGACCCTGCTTGGAGTCTGTAAGGCTAGGGACTGAGAGCCAGGCACTTTCCTGCTTCTTGGAAAAACATGCTCTCCTCCTGAGTCACATATTTTCTCACCTTATTTTCTGTCTCCACCCTCCTCCTCTGGGGCATGTGAACATCTGCTCTCCAAAGTGGAAAACTTGGATTGCTCAAGTGAGCTCAGTCTAATACACGACTTTCTTTTTCTGCCTCTCTGAAACTTCTTTGTGCACTAAAATCTTCTTGCCAAACAGCTAAGGGAAGCTCTATTTGAGAAGACCATTTTTCAGCAAGACAAAGTAGCTGACATGTAAATCCAAAATCGCTTAAATCCAAAATTCTGCACCAGACATAAAGAGATAAACATTTTACATGTAGCATAATTGTTATTTATCTGCACGTATATAAATAACCTTCAAACAGTATGTGCACCAGTAGGCTAAATAAAGAATACATCCCATCTGAGAGAACTCTAATCTTCTAAAAGAGTAAAGAGTCTATACAGTCTTCTGTTCAATTAATTCCTCAAGGATGATGTAGTTTACCAAGATTTCAAATGATAAATCATGCGTATCGCCAGCAGTAGATTTACTGTTAGATCTGAATTTACACTTGGTTGTGTTTTACCTTCTAACTTGTTTGTTATAAAAGAGAAAATGTAGCCTGGAACACTGGTCCCTGTATTGGTACTTAAGTGGTTCTGTGAGGTCTAGACTATAAATTTGGTAGAGAAATATCTAGTACTTTGAATGCTTAATCAGAATGTTTTTTAAATGTCAGACTATTTTTTATTATATTTGTTTTTCTTATTGTTGTTTAGTTGCTAAGTCATGTCCGACTCTGTGACCCCACGGACTGTAGTCCACCAGCCTCCTCTATCCATGGGATTTCCCAGGCAAGAATACTGGAGTGGGTTGCCACTTCCTTCTCCAGGGGATTTTCCCAGTCCAGGAATCAAACCTGCATCTCCTGCATTGGCAGGTGGATTCTTTACCACTGAGCCACCAGGAAAGCCCTTTAATATAGTTACTAAAACCTAAAAAAAAAAAAAAAAAAAATCCTCAAAACCTAGATTTTAATTCAATAAATAAAAATAGTGAGCCTGGGTTGACTGAGAGGGTTGGCATTATTCATGGCACTTCTATCCGAGAGTCAAAGCTGATGGTTTATTAGAGTGATGGTCCACACCAGATGACACATGGCGATTTTTAGGGGGTGGAAACTCAATAGAACCTTGATGACAAGTACCTATTCCCATGCTGGAATGCTTTCTAACAGGAAGCTGCAGTCTTTCAGACCTTGTCATCTGCCTTTATTAGCGTACATTACATACACATAATTGTGTTGGCCAAACTGCCTCTCCCTCCTTGACTTTCAGCCTTTCTAAGGTCAATTAGCCAAGCTTTGGCCTCAGTCCACCGCACCTTGGGAGCTTGGAGGAGGCACGTCTGGCTGATTGATAGGAGCTTCAAATAAATGATTCTGAATCCATGTGGACTAACAGTTGACCTAAGAGTGTTTCAAACCCACAAAGGGTTTGTCCCTAGGATTTCACATCTACACTTTTTTTGACCCAGTTTACAGCTTGTCACCTCTGGATGATTTCTTGCTGAGGGATGGGGGAGAAGTAAACCCTGAGAGGTGGGATTAGGCTTATTTCTGGTGGGATTGGGGGACAGAGGTGAAACACAATAGGGAAGATTTTTCACTCATTGTGAGGGGAGAGTAGTGAGGCTGGGAGCTGGTATACAGTTGTGTATAATAATCTCCCAGGTGGGCAAGGTTCAAAGGGAGCCTTCAGGCCAAACCACGCTCCACATGCTGTAGTTGTGATTCTTAACCAAGGGGTCTATCAGAGTCAGGGGAAATTTAAAAGAAATATTCCCACAAGGGCTCCACCCAGGGAAGGCTAATACAGTAGGTCGGGGGCTGAGGCATGTGCATTATTTTCAAGTCCCCTGGTAAGGTTGAGGGCTTCCCAGGTGATGAAGTGGTAAAGAATCCACCTGCCAATGCAAGAGATGAGGGTTCGATCCCTGGATTGGGAAGATCCCCAGGAGAAGGAAATGGCTACCCACTCCAGTATTCTTGCCTGGAGAATCCCATGGACAGAGGAGCCTGGCGGGCTACAGCCCATGGGGTCACAAAGAATCGGCCACGACTGATGCATCTGAGCGCGCCGGTAAGACTGAAGTTCTCCCCAGGTGAGGGCCACTGCTAAAGGATTTGTCAGTTGAGAGAGGGCGGTCTCTGTGTTCAGCCCTGAGGTCTGTGATTCTGTACCTTGGCTGGTGGCTGCTGGTCGTTCCGCGAGTGATGCCCACCCTCACTGGAGTTATTATCCCAGGACAGGCTCCCACCCACCCTGGGAATTTAGCAGCGGGGAACCCTCACCACGGAAGTAGGCGGAGGCAGAAGGCACAGCTTGCACTGGTCGTCTCTGCACGGTCCTGCCTCCCCGAGGCGGTGCTGGGCTTCTCCTGCACCAGAAAACACACACAGATGTGGATACGACCAAGGATTTGACTCACCCCTCGGCTGCCTGGGCGGAGCCCAGCACGCGTGCGGACTCCGCCAGACTCACCATCTCAGGACGCCTCGGCTCCGCTTTCTGGCTTGGGCGGGGGTTGGGGGGTGCGGTTTCTGTGCTGTAATGGCCTAGGGCTTACAGAAAGGAAGATTCCACCCCGCCTTGACTTCCTTCCTTCTCCAGACATTTAAAAGTCTAGTTTACAGATGACAGAACACTCCCCCGCCCCCACCCCGCCTTTTTCTCGTTCCTTTAGTTTCGAATTACCCCAAGCTCCACTAGAGGATGGAGAGACTGAGGATGGTTTTTAAATCCTTCAGTCTAATCACTGTTCAGCAGAGTCTAAAAGCCTTTCCAAAGCACTGTATTCAACTGTGAATTAAAACAAGGTTTACAGACTGTCTAGAGGCCTAAGTTATTGTTTATATGTCCCTGTTTAACACACACCCAAAAGTCACCCTATGGAACTGAAAGGGCTGACACCACCCTTGCTATGGTTTTACCCTTTGTGTAAACAAAAAAATAAACACTTTTCTCACCATTATAAACAATGGTGAGAAAGAAGCATCATTGTACAGATAGCTTTTTCCATATTTTGAATTACTTCCTTAGGAAGTGTCTGGGTCAAAGGTTGCGAACGTGTTTGTGTGATGATACATGTGGCCTGATTGCTTTCCACCAAAGCTGCACAAACTGCATGCTGCCAACAACATGCGCAGCTTGCTTGGCCACACCTTCCTCTGCATCAGGAATTATCTCTTGAAAATGTTCTTGTTAATTTAAAAAGTAGGGGTGGCTCCTTGTGTTATTAACATTTTATCTGTTGTTAAAGGAGATAAATGTTTCCCCATACGTTTATTTATTGGTCGTATTCCCTACTTGTGACTTTTAGTTATTTTTTTTATCCATCAATTTTTTGGAGGGTTCACTGTTTTCTTATTAGTAAAAAATATGTGTTGATCGTTCCGTGTGCCAGGTGCCTCTCAAATCATCTCCTTTATCCCTCCCCACCATCCTGGCAGGTTGTCCCCATTTTAGTGGTGAATAATCTGAGACTCAGAGAGTTTAAGCTGCTTGTCAGGGTCACACAGAGTGAGTGACCTAGCTGGCATCTGAGTCCTTCCCATATACTTGTGTCATTAACCACACATCTATGGCTCATTTGTACCTGTGTCAGAGCAACTTTGTATGATAAAGATCTCAATAGTGAGCACTGTTTGCTCTGAGTGTTTTCTAGGTTGTCCGCCTTAAAAACATTGACTGTGGTTTTGCAAACATTAGTTGAAATGTTGATACTGTCAAAGAGGTGGTAGAAATAGCCAAGAAACATATAAAAATGGGTAAATTTTACAAACAGTCAAAGAAATACAGATTAGCACAATATCAGTTTTCACTTAGCACTTTAGCGAAGGTTGGAAAGAAAAAACAGATGCTCTGGTTTGGCTCAGGCTGAAGGCACCTTCATTCTCAAGCACTGCCATGGCCACCACCTTGCTAAAGGCCAGTTTATCAAATTTTCACTGTATACCCTTTGAATCATCATCTGCAATCCTCGATTTTTATCCAAAGGAACTAGTCAACTAGGGCCAAATGTTTCCATGTTAAATGATTTTACTGAAGCAGTGTTTATCCTATCAAAGAACTGGAAACAATTGAATGTCCATCAATAAGAGATTGGTTTAATAAGTCGGGGTCTACAATGCAGTGCTTAAAAATGCAGCTGTAGGTTTATTCAATAGCAGTAGAGAGGCCCCCAATATAATGTTAAATGAAAAAAAGTGTATTCTAAAACAATACATGTATGACCCCACTTTTGCAAAAAGCATGTGTATCAGAGAAAAAAGACCAGACAAATATATGCTAAAACATTGGCAATAGTTTTTCTCCCAGTGAAATGTTCCTTTTTATACTTTTCTCTGTTTTCTGATTTTTTTTTACTATAAACGCATATAGTTATAATTTTAAAAATAATGAGGCTTTTTTTTTTAACTTCACTTTCCCTCTGTGTTTTCTTTTATCACTCGTGGGCCTACAGGGGGTACCCCTGCACTTCACATTTCCCTGGTAACTCAGACAGTAAAGAGTCTGTCTGCAATGCAGGAGACCTGGATTCCATACTGGGTTGGGAAGATCTCCTGGAGGAGAGCATGGCAACCCACTCCAATATTCTTGCCTGGAGAATCCCATGGACAGAGGAGCCTGGTGGGCTACAGTCCATGGAGTCTCAAAGAGTCGGACACAACTGAGCGACTAACACTTTCACTTTCACTATATTAGAAGAATGTAGAGGGGTGCCCTCTACCTGAGTTGGGGCACCTGGGATCCAGTGTCCCCCGTCATTTGTGCTGGACAAATCTCTTCACCTTTGTAAGCTTTCAACTTTTTTCTCCAAGAAGTCTTTGCAAACAGCAAAGCTCTGAACCAGCAGCATTATTGCCTACAGCTTATTATAACTTTGTCATTATTATTTTAGGCCCAGGGGTTTTTAATCCCAGTATTTCCAATTCCTTTATAATGGAATTATCTCAAAGTGTGTTCCCCAAACCAACAGCACTGGCATCAGCTGGGAGCTTGCTAGAAATGCAGAATTGCAGGCTTACCCCAGATCTACTGAATCAAAGCCAGCGTTGCAGTAAAACCCACAGGTGAGTCCTCGACACGCTGCAGTTGGAGACAACCTCTGATCTAGAACAGGCGCCTCGGGAAGGTTTCTCCTGCATGCGCAGAGTGTTAGCCATGTGGGCACCTCTCACCAGCACTAACATCCAGGGCACCCATTAGAAGGAGAGCTAAGTGATCTTAATTATGCTAATTTCAGAGTCACAGGCAGCCATACTGGGTGGGTAAAAATGCCAAGGCAATGAGCTGAACGGAGCCAAGATGGGGCTCCTAGATGCTACCCTGGAGCAGAAGACAACCTCATGGCCATTTGCTCTGGTTAGTATGGTTTTTTTGTTTTTTGACAAAGCAGTTTGAATTGTAGAGTCAGTTCTTGAGCCCCACTTTGGGGGATTTTTCGGCTTTTGTTTAGTCTGGTGAAGTCACTGAGAATTTAATTTCAGTACTCCGGGAATTCTGGGAAGGAGTAGCCTGAGGTAAAGTGTGGTGGGGACGTCACGTGACCACTCGCCTTTTTCTCACCCTCCCTCCCCCAGACGCCTTTGTGCAAAGGGTTTCCCGCCAACCTGGGCAGCCAGGCTCCCGTGGAACCCACCGTCCACTTCTCCCTCTTGAACCCTCAGGAGGAGCCCGTCGCTGCACTCTTTGCTAGGGCTGTGGGGCCAGCTCCTCAGAAGAGGGGGCCTCCTGTGGCCATGTGGGGGGGCGTCCTGTCCCCTCTCACGCACACGGGCCTGAGAGCCCTGCAGAACGGCTGGAGTCTTCCTTGAGTAACTGCAGAGCTGCAAGAGGACTTGCCCTTAGGGCTGCAGTCCCATAGGAATGGACTCAAATCAGTTCTGTGTCCTTAAGGCATTGTCGCCTCCTGCCTGGAGTCCCTGTCCTCAGACTCCTCACCTAGCTGCCTCCTTCTCATCCCCCAGTACTCAATTCACATCTCACCTCTGACCCTAACCTCCCCCAGTGAGTTACTTTTGGTCATATCCCATCATGACCAAGGTAGCTACACGCAGGTAATGCAGTTACTATGAGCCAGGTCCTGTTTTAAGTACATATATTAACTCACTTAAATATCCTCATTATATCATTAAAATTTCTAAGAAGCTGCCAGGTGAAGCCAATGCTGCTAATCTTGGGACCAACCTTGAGATATTTCATTATAAACACACTAGAAATACTGGGATAAAAAACCCCTGGATCTAAAATGATAATAAAATTATAGCAAACATAATAGTTCTTATGGTTCATACCTTTACAGTTTGCAAAGTCTTTTTGCTGAAAAGGAGTTGGAAGCTTAGGCAGGTATTATTAGCCTCATTTTACACAGGAGGAAACAGGCTCAGAGAGGTTACACAACTTTCTTAAAGTCACAAAGCTGATCAGTGACAGAGCCTGGATTTGAACCCAGACAGTCTGACTTCAGAGTCATAAAAATGCATTATTACTGGCACCTGCATAACAGTTTTAACATTCTGTAGTTCCACATTAATTTTATCTGTTCATTGTATGTTGTCCCTCACAGAAATGTAAGTATCTTGACAATAGGTGATTTGTCTGTATTATTTATATTGTATCCCCAATACTTAGAAAAGTGCCTAACATTTAGCAATAAATATTTGCTGAATGAATGGGTAATACTAGCACTAGACTCTCTCTTCAGGGCTATTTATCCCAAAGTTATAGAGTCCTCATCATCTTGCAACAGTTGCTGTAAACTTGGGACCAGTTAATAGCAAACCCAGACCTCATGGAGTGCTGACCAGGAGGCTGGGCTGCCTCACTAGGATTGTTGACACCACGCTGAAGCTAACTTTGGCTCAGGACAAGAGAGAGAACCAGCTGTGAACCTTAGAGATCATTTGTTAAATCCACTCTGGCTCAGAGTTTAGTACTGAGTATTCAATCAATATTGGGCATTCAATTGGATGTTTGGGCTGCAAAGATGGGTACAAAGGTGCAAGACAAATGAGACACAGTTGTATGGGGACACAGAGGCTGGGGCAAAGAATTCTGCCTTGGGGCAGGTGGCTGTGCATCAGGGTCGGGTCATATAAATGGCCTAACTCTGAAGATGAAGCTGGAATGAATGGGATTTTTCCAGGTGGGTAAGTGTTCTGAGGAGGCAAACCTAACTTGTTTGGAAGGGCTAACATTTGTATAATCTTCGACATCCTGTCTGGAATGCAAAAGTAGGAAGTCAAGAGATACCTGGAGTAACAGGCAAATTTGGCCTTGGAGTACAAAATGAAGCAGGGCAAAGGCTAACAGAGTTTTGCCAAGAGAATGCACTGGCCAGAGCAAACACCCTCTTCCAACAGCACAAGAGAAGACTCTACACATGGACATCACCAGATGGTCAATACCAAAATCAGATTGATTATATTCTTTGCAGCCAAAGATGGAGAAGCTCTATACAGTCAGCACAAACAAGACCAGGAGTTGACTATGGCTCAGATCATGAACTCTGTATTGCAAAATTCAGACTTCAATTGAAGAAAGTAGGGAAAACCACTAGACCATTCAGGTATGGCCTAAATCAAATCCCTTATGATTACGTGTAAGGGATTTGACAAACAGATTCAAGGTGGAAGTGACAAACAGATTCAAGGGATTAGATCTGATAGACAGAGTGCCTGAAGAACTATGGATGGAGGTTTGTGACATTGTACAGGAGGAAGTGATCAAGACCATCCCCAAGAAAAAGAAATGCAAAAAGGCAAAATGGTTGTCTGAGGAGGCCTTACAAATAGCTGTGAAAAGAAAAGAAGCTAAAGGCAAAGAAGGAAAGGAAAGATATACCCATTTGAATGCAGAGTTCTAAAGAATAGCAAGGAGAGATAAGAAAACACTTTCTAAGTGATCAATGCAAAGAAACAGGAAAACAATAGGATGGGAAACACTAGAGATCTATTCAAGGAAATTAGAGCTACCAAGTGAACATTTCATGCAAAGATGGGCACAATAAAGGACAGAAATGGTATGGGCCTAACAGAAGCAGAAGATATTAAGAAGAGGTGGCAAGAATATACAGAAGAACTATACAAAAGAGATCTTAATGGCCCAGATAACAACAATGGGGTGATCACTCACCTAGAACCAGTCATCCTGGAGTGTAAAGTCAAGTGGACCTTAGGAAGGATCTCTACGAACAAAGCTACTGGAGGTGATGGAATTCCAGATGCTGATGATGATGCTGTGAAAGTGTTGCACTCAATATGCCAGCAAATTTGGAAAACTTGGCACTGACCACAGGACTGGAAAAGGTCAGTTTTCATTCCAATCCCAAAGAAAGGCAATGCCAAAGAATGTTCAAACTACTGCACAATTGTGCTTATTTCACATGCTAGCAAATTAATGCTCAAAATTCTCCAAGCCAAGCTGCAACAGTATGTGAACCGTGAACTTCCAGATGTTCAAACTGGTTTTAGAAAAGGCAGAGGAACCAGAGACCAAACTGCCAACATCTGATGGATCATCGAAAAAGCAAGAGAGTTCCAGAAAAACATCTACTTCTGCTTTATTGACTATACCAAAGCCTTTGACTGTGTGAATCACAACAAACTGTGGAAAATTCTGAAAAAGATGAGAATACCAGACCACCTGACCTCCCTCCTGAGAATTCTGTATGCAGGTCAGGAAGCAACAGTTAGAACTGGACATGGAACAACAGACTGGTTCCAAATCGGGAAAGGAGGACGTCAAGGCTGTATATTGTCACCCTGCTTATTTAACTTCTATGCAGAATACATCATGTGAAATGCCGGGCTGGATGAAACACAAGCTGGAATCGAGATTGCAGGGAGAAATATCAATAACCTCAAACATGCAGATGACATCACCCTTATGGCAGAAAGCGAAGAAAAACTGAAGAGCCTCTTGATTGAAGATGAAAGAGGAGAGTGAAAAAGTTGGCTTAAGCTCAACATTTAGAAAACTAAGATCATGGCATCTGGTCCCATCACTTCATGGCAAATAGATGGGGAAACACTGTAGGGAGAGACTTTACTTTTTTGGGCTCCAAAATCACTGCAGATGGTGATTGCAGCCATGAAATTAAAAGACGCTTGCTCCTTGGAAGAAAGGCCATGGCCAACCTAGACAACATATTAAAAAGCAGAGACATTACTTTACCAACAAAGGTCTGTCTAGTTAAAGCTATGGTTTTTCCAGTAGTCATGTGTGGATGTGAGAGTTGGACTATAAAGAAAGCTGAGCATAGAAGAATTGATGCTTTTGAACTGTGGTGTGGGAGAAGACTCTTGAGAGTCTCTTGGACTGCAAGGAGATCCAACCAGTCCATCCTAAAGGAAGTCAGTCCTGAATATTCATTGGAAGGACTGATGTTGAAGCTGAAACTCCAGTACTTCAGCCACCTGTTGCAAAGAACTGACTCATTTGAAAAAACGTTGATTCTGGGAAAGATTGAGGGCAGGAGGAGAAGGGGACAGCAGAGGATGAGATGGTTGGATGGCATCACCGACTTGATGGACATGAGTTTGATCAAGCTCTGGGGGTTGGTGATGGACAGGGAAGCCTGGTATGCTACAATCCATAGGGTCGCAGAGTCAGACATGACTGAGTAACTAAACTGAACTGAACTGAACTGAACAACATCCTGTCCTCAACTCTGACTAAAATCTATCCAAGTTTGAATAACATCCACAATCATTCAGATGATTCCATTTGTTGGAATTTTAATTTAGTCTGAAAGTGTCTGATAGTTGAGGTTACAAATAGAATGGAGAGACAGTGGTGATCAATTTGAATTCGTGATCTTGCAAACATAGACAATCCAAAAGAATTTAACTTGAGCGAAAGAAAATGTAGAAGTGGACTCATGGGAAATAGTTCTTTCAGTGAGTGTGCTATTATGTAACAGGGAGAGTCCAAAACTATTAAGAAGAAAAATGATTTCTTCCAGGCACACACCATCTACAAAAATGTTATTCATCCAGAAGAAGTAGTTCTTCAGCAGTTCATCTGTTTAAGCTGCATTGTTACATCCTAAACCAATAAGAAATTTCAAAAACCAACACTTGAAATAGCTTCTAATTTTTAAAATCTGGTTCTACTTTAAATAATGATTCATAGGCCTTTGGAAAGTTAAATTTTCATGAAATGTTAAGATAGAATTCAGTGATTCCATGAATTAGGATTCTATAAATACATAAAAACCATTTTTCCTGGCATGAAATTAAGCTGTAGGTTGCTGTATTACCTCATTTGAGGGTGGAGAGGATGTGAATGACAAGTCATCCAGGTTGATTGGAGAATTCACGAGAAGAGAGACAGCTGAAGTACATTTGCTTTTATTAATTTTCTCTTTAAAATCTTTAAGTAGCATCTCCAACTTGAAGATTTCACCTTCTACTTTCCTAGGTAAATATAAACAAACAGGCATCTTACTGGGTATGCAATCCATATTCTTACTAGTAACAACAGTTCTTGAATATAGCATTGATTTACATTTTTAACGTGGTCTGTCTTCAGATAGGAAGGATGATGAACACGCGCCCTGACAGACATCCTGTTTATAGTTTCACGTCAAAGGCCTGGACTCTCGTTCTCTTTATTTTCTTCTAGTTTTATTGAGATATAATTGACATATAGGACTGGATAAATTTAAGGTGTACAGCATAAAGATTTGACTTTCATCATGAAATAATTATCACGAGTTTAGTGAACATCCATCATCTCGTATAGACATAATATTAAAGAAATAAGAAAAAATATTTTGTGTGTGTGATGAGAACTCTTAGGACTTACTCTCGACTTTCATATATAACATACTGAAGTGTGAATTATATTATGTTGTATATTTCTAATTCTTATTTTGTTGTTTATTAGCTGTGTATCCTTGGGCAAATTATTTAATCTTTCTGTGTCTCAACTATGAGATAATACCCTACTTATGTGGATCTGACAGAATGTGGTCCACTGGAGAAGGGAATGGCAAACCACTTCAGTATTCTTGCCTTGAGAATCCCATAAACAGTATGAAAAGGCAAAATGATAGGATACTGAAAGAGGAAATCCCCAGGTCAGTAGATGCCCAATATGCTACTGGAGATCAGCGGAGAAATAACTCCAGAAAGAATGATGAGATGGCTGGATGTCATCACCAACTCGATGGACATGAGTTTGAGTAAACTCTGGGAGTTGGTGATGGACAGGGAGGCCTGGTGTGCTATGATTCATGGGGTCACAAAGAGTCGGACAGGACTAAGTTACTGAACTGAACTGATGTGGATCTGATTATTTTGAGGTCCTTTACAGTTAGTTCTAGGAGCTATAATTCTAGGAAAATAATGATTTATATCACTTGAAAAAGAATAACTTGAAAAATCTGAATAATTTAATAAGTTTGATCCATAGGTATATGTACATATAGGTATATGTGTGTATATGTATAGTTTAGGGCTTCCCTGATGGCTCAGATGGTAAAGAATGCTTCCAAGGCAGGAGACTCCATATGTACATACATATATAAGTATATATATTTTGCCCCCAAAGAATTAATTTTCCCCAAATTCATTAAAATTATCAAATTTTATCTATTACCCCCCAAAAAAGTATCAATAAATTCCAAAACTTTAAAAATTATATCATAGCTGTCTCACTCAGTATGATCAAAAACAATGCAAAGGTGTTCTTTCTCACCACTCCTATTCAACACTGTACTGGAAGTCCTACCTAACGCATTAAGACAAGGAAAGGAAATAAAGAGTACACACACTGGAAAGGAAGAAATAAAATTGTCCATAGATGACATGATTGGGTAGAAAATTCGAGAGAATCAACCTAAAAACTTTGAAACTAGTAAGCAAATATAACAAAGTGCAGGGTGCAAGGTTAATATACAAAAGTCAGTCACTTTCAGGGTGCAAGGTTAATATACAAAAGTCAATCACTTTCCTAAATATCTGTGATGAACAAGTGGAATTAGAAATTAAAAACATAGCATCATTTGCATTAAGATCCAAAAAATTAAATGTGCATTGGCCAGAAAGTTCATTTGGGTTTTTCATATTATTTTACAGAAAAACCTGAAGGACCTTTTTGTCCAACTCAAAACTTAGGTATGAATCTAACAAAATGTGCACAAGATCCTTATGGAGAAAACTACAATACTCTGGATGAAATCACAAAAGCAAATAAATGGAGAGATGTTACACATTCATGGATTGAAAGACTTGACAGTATCAGGATGTCTCGTCTTCCCAACTTGATCTTACCAATCCTAGTAAAAAAAATTCTGGCAACTTCTTTTGTGGCTATTGACAAACTTACTCTAAAGTTTATATGTAGAGACAAAAGACATGAAATAGTCAACACAATGCTGAAAGATAAGAACAAAGTTGGAGGACTGACAGGACTCAACCACAAGACTTACTATAAAGCTATAGAAATAGGCAATGTAGTATTGATGAAGCACAAGACAAATCGATGGAACAGAAAGCCCATAAATAGACCCACAGATAATTAGTCAACTGATATTTGGCAAACGAATAAAGTCAATAGAATTGAGCAAAGATAATCTTTTCAACAAATGGTGCTGGAACAATTGGGCATTCATTACTAAAAAATCAATCTTGATACAGACCTTATACTCTTCACAAAAATCAACTCAGAACAGATCATAGGCCAGGAATAGAAGGATCATGTTTAGGTATAGAATGAGTTAGGAAATTTTATTATTTTTTTTAATGTTCCAGGAGAGTTACCTAAAGTCTTTGTTGAACTAATCCATAATCCCACTTGGATTAGGTGTTTTGGGGAGATTTTTTGTTTCTAGAAACAAACTATATCTTTTCTGGTTTCCTCTTGCTTTTAGTCTTTTTTGATTTCCTACCTCTTTTTGACTAGATTTAAATAATTTGTATTTTCAAAGAGACTTGTCTATTTCATCCAGATTTTAAAATGTGTTGAGAGGAAGTTGTTCAATCCCAGTCAATCTAAAATTTTTCTTCTGGTATTTTTCCTTTCTCATTCTTAATGTCATTTATGCTTTCCACTCAAACTTTCCACTGGCTATTTTATAGATATTTTCAAAGGCACTATTTTATTTTATTGATCAAATTATTTTAAATTGTATTTATTGCTTCTTTTTATGAATCTCTTCCTTTTGGAAGTTTATTTTATTTTTATTTTTCTTCTTTCCTGGTTTAAGTACTTAGTTTATTGATTTTGAACTTCACCCCCCCATATTAAATACATTTTAAAACTGTTTTCTTCAAAGTATTGTTGGTTTTTTTAGCTACAATACATTGGTTTTCATATGTGCTTTTCTCATTTATTATTGACTAGTCCTAATACCAATTTTTATTTAATGCAATAATTATTTAGATGTGTTAATATTTTCCCATTTAATACTTTTTTTTAGAGCAGTTTTGGCTTCTCAACAAAATTGAGAGGAAGATACAGAGATTTCCCACATATTCTCTGCCTCTACACATGCATAGCCTTCACCATTATTGACATCCACTCAAGCGGGTACATGTGCTATAACTGATGAACCTATATTGACACATCATAATCACCCAAAGTCTATAGTTTTATGGGATTCACTCTTGGTGTTGTATATTCTATATGTTTGAACAAATGTATAATATGTATCCATCTTTATGATATCATGTAGAGTTTTTTCACTACCCTGAAAATCCTTTGTACTCCATTTATTCAAACTTCCACCTATCCCAACTGCCAGCAACCACTGATATTTTTATTGTTGCCATAGTCTTGCCTTTTCCAGAATTTCACATAATTGGAATCATGCAATATATAACCTTTTCAGATCAGCTTTTTTCCCAGTATTAAGCATTTAGGTTTTCTCCATGTCTTTGCTAACTTGATAGCTTATTTCCTTTTAGCACAAATGATGTCCCATTGTCAGAATATACCATAGTTATTAGTATAGTCCATCTGTTGAAGGACATCTTGGTTGCTTCCAATTCTGAATATAGCTGCTTGAAACATTTGTGTGCATGTTTTTGGACATAAGTTTTTATCTCCTTTGTGTAAGTACCAAGGAGTGTGATTGCTAGATCATATGGTAAGAGTATGTTTAGTTTTGAAAGAAACCACCAAATTGTCTTCCAAAGTGGCTACAGCATTTTGCATCCCCACCAGCAATAAAGGAGAGCTCCTATTGCACTACATGCTCACCAACATTTGGTGTTTTTAGCATTCCCGATTCGGGGCACTGTAATAGTGTGTGTAGTTGTAACTCATTGTTTTGATTTGCATTTCCCTGATGATATACAATATAGAACATCTTTTCATATGTGTTTTTGCCATCTTTTACGTATGCTTATTTCCCTTTCTCGTATTTTCTTCAGTGAGGTGTTAAGATCTTTAGCACTTTTTTTTTGGGTTGTTTGTTTTCTTATTGTTGTAAGAGTTCTTTGTGTGTTTTGGATGACTATCTTTTATCAGAAGTGGCTTTTGCCAATATTTTCTCCCAGTCACTGTCTTGTCTTCTCATTCCTTTTACATAGTCTTTCACAGAGCACACCTTTTAAATTTTAATGAAGTCTAGCTTATCAATTATTTATTTTATAGGTGGTGCCTTTGATGTTGTATCTCAAAAATAATCACCATAACAAAGGTCATCCAGGTATTCACCTGTGTTATCTTTTAGGGGTTTTACGGTTTTGCCTCCCAAAAGGCCCCAAATCCAAGTGGGATTATATGAGAGTTCAACAAAGATGTTAAGTAATGCTTCTGGAACACAAAAAGAAAAGGGAAAATATCCCAACTCACTCTATAGATAAACATTAGAATATTTATTAATATATTTCATTATATGAATAGATTAAAGGAGATTAAATAGATTTCTAAACCCCAAAGATTAAACTTTTTCCTAAATTAAAAAAAAAATCTCATTTTAGTAATCCAGGACTAGAAGGAAACTTTCTTGATAAAGCTTGTCTCCTTGAACCTACAGCAATCCTCATACCCAGCACCCTTTGGAAGAATGCCCAATACCACTAGGAATATGAGAAGAATGATTGCTTTCACTAGTATTGTGATTATTCAGTACTGTTTGGAAAAAATAGCAAACGAAATAAAGAAATGTGATATAGAAAAGTTGGAGAGAAGGAAGGGTAAATAAATATTTAAAAAGAAAAGGGAAGATGAGGGGACCTATCATTTGCAGATGCTATGATTGTCATACCTAAAAACTAAGACAACCAGCTGAAAATCAGTGAAATACTAAGAGCAGAATTGCATCAGGTAGCACATAAGTTAAATTTACAATTTTCTTTATTTCCTGTATATGAATTATGGAAAACATCTATTAACAACATAGAGAAAAGTCTAAAGTAGCTAAGAACAAATTTAATAAAACATGTATAAAATCTACATGAAAAAAACTTGCTGGAGATGTTTTCATGGGACTAGGATGAGAATACTCATTGCAAAGATTTTAACTTTTCCTGAACTAATCTATAAATTCAGTGAAATCCTAAACAAAATTCAAATGGAATTTTATTAAAGAAAATTGGTTCCTAAAACTGTATTTCTCAATAAAAGTGACTATCAATGAAAAAATAAATTTGAGCTGATTATGAAGTTAATTAGTAAGAAGAATGAATAAGAATAGCTAAAGAAAGTTTAAAAAAGGAGAAACACTAAAAAATATACTTAACCTATAGTAATTTAGAACTATGTGGTTATTGCAGAAATAGAAACATAGATCACTGGGGAAAATAAAACCAGTCCCAAAATTGGGCTTCCCAGGTGGCACTAGTGGTAAAGAAAAATCCCACCTGCCAATGCAGGAGACCTAAGAGACATGGGATCAACCCCTGGGTTGGGAAGATCCCCTGAAGGAGGGCAAGCCAACCCACTCCACTATTCTTGCCTGGAGAATCCCATGGACAGAGGGGCTTGGCGGGCTACAGTCCATAGAGTCGCAAAGAGTCAGACAATCCTGAAATGACTGAGCACACTGCATACGTATGTGTATTAACACACATGGGGGTTTGTATATGATTAAAGTGGCTTTTCACTAGTTAGGAAAGGCGGCCCTGGTCAGTGAGTACTGGTACAAAGATCTAAGCGTGGAAAGCCAGACTGGTAGATAAAATATAGGAAAATATGCTCTAGTCTGGCAGGAAGAAGAAAATTCAGCAGGCGGCAGGGGACGCTAAAGGTTTAAAGGAAGTGAAATGATGGAACAAACTCTCAAGGTAGCAGGAAGAGATGGGCTCAAGGACCAAGACTGTAGAGGTTGGAAGGTGAGTGAAGAAAGAGGAGGTGACAACATGCAGATCCAGAGGTAGAGAAAAGACATTGTTTGAAGGACTTTGTGATCTTTTCTGTAAAATAGAAGACAAGAGTATATGCAGATAGTATGAGAGAGAAAGAATTGATGGAGATATAACTCCATTTCTTGACTCCTTGGTTTCTGGTGATAGTGTGTGAAAGAATCAAATAACTATCAGATTACATTCTGACAAACAAGATGGATGAAATCCAAGTATTTTTGAATGTTACCTTTCAAAGAAAGAAGGTGCCAAGTTGGCTTAAAGCTCAACTAAGAAAACTAAGATCATGGCATCCGTTCCATCACTTCATGGCAAATAGGTGGGGAAACAGTGGAAACAGTGGCTGACTTTATTTTTTGGGCTCCAAAATCACTGCAGATGGTGACTGCAGCCATGAAATTAAAAGATGCTTACTCCTTGGAAGGAAAGTTATGATCAACCTAGACAGCATATTAAAAAGCAGAGACATTATTTTGCCAACAAAAATCTGTCTAGTCAAGGCTATGGTTTTTCCAGTAGTCATGTATAGATGTGAGTTGGACTATAAAGAAAGCTGAGCGCAGAAGAATTGATGCTTTTGAACTGTGGTGTTGGAGAAGACTCTTGAGAGGCCCTTGGATTGCAAGGAGATCCAACCAGTCCATCCTAAAGGAGATCAGTCCTGGGTGTTCATTGGAAGGACTGATGCTGAAGCTGACACTCCAATACTTTTGCCACCAGATGCGAAGAGCTGACTCATTTGAAAAGACCCTGATCCTGGGAAAGATTTAGGGCAGGAGGAGAAGGGGACAAGGATGAGATGGTTGGATGGCATCACCAACTCAATGGACATGGGTTTGGGTAAACTCCGGGAGTTGGTGATGAACAGGGAGGCCTAGCGTGCTGTGGTTCATGGGGTGGCAAAGAGTCAGAAACGATTGAGCGACTGAGCTGAACTGAATAAGCACACAATAGCTGACTCAAGCAGTTTGTCCATTAATTTGCAGAATTCTTTCACTTACAGAAAGCCATTGACAATGGCCTTTGTAGCCCTCATATAGAAGGTTCTCAACATGGCAAGACCTTGAGGGTTGGACTAGGTTCTGCTTTTTGCCCATTTGAGAACAAGAGAAGCTGACCATGCTTGGCTTGCTCTGAGGGGAGTTTTGGGAGAGGCCAAGTCTTTTTCTTGCCCCAGTGTTGAAAGCTTTTCCTGTATATGGGATATAATTGCAGTTGAAACACTTTTGATTTATACCAGGGCCAGGCACAGTGTGGGTGTAACTAGGATATAAATAAGGCCTTGCATAGTTTTGGTCTTAATGTGCACAGAGAGGCCTGTCTTTAAAATGACTGCCAAAACAAGTGGGATTTCTTGGAAAATAAATATCCTCACTCTATTAGTTTTTAAACAAATAGTGAAAGCATGTGGAGATCTTTTTTTTCCAAGAGAAAAAAAGCTTTTGGGGGGAAAAAATCAATATTAAAACCACATCTTTGCTGCCTAATTACTCAGTATTGAAATAACCATTGACAGAGATGTCATTCATTTTGAAGAAGTAAGATTGTACTTTGGGAAAATTACCTCAGGACACTAGTGCCAAAATATAAACCATTAAAATATTTTGGCATCAAGAATGAATTCGTGTTAAAATACTAGGAATAGAAAGAGCTGAATTTACAAATATGAAGCCTACTAAATGAGTTCTTTAGATTCATACCAGGAAATTACATGGAAACAACCCTAGCCTTGAGTCCTGGAATATATCTTTGAAATTATTCAGATTGGAGAGAGCAGAGTATGGGGCCATCAAAATGGCCAGCTGGAATCCTTAATATGATTGTGCACTGAAGTTTCTAATGTGAATTACTTTAGGAATCATTTGACTTCAGGTTTTAGCATTTTGCCTTTATCAGGATTTGTGGGTCCCTCGCTCCAACATTAACCAACCGAACAGTGATTCTTTCCTGCCTGCTATCCCTTGGGTATTGTCTGTGGATAGTGAAAATGAGGGACAGAAAAGAATCAGGCAGGGGAAGTAAAGGCAGGAATGAGGTAAAGCAGAGAGCAGGGCAGGGGGGACCTGGGGAGGAGAGGGTCCTCTGGGCTTAGCAAACGAGCATTTCTAGGGTTTTCTTGTGCTCTTCTGAGTCTCAGGACTAATTAGCATGACATCCAACAGAATGCAAGCCAGTGGCCCAATGTCTGCTCCAGGGGACAATCGTTCATTCGGAACACTCCATCTGGGTCGGTTCCCCCCACAGGACCGTACACAGAGCAGGAATTTCATACTGCTTGCTGCATGGGATGACACCAATTCAACGGTGACACTGTTTTTGCTGACCCAAGACCAGTAGCTCTCCAAGCACTAGGCCAGCAGCCCCAGCAGAATTCCTCCTGAAGGAGCTCACCTCTGACACTTCCACCTCACAGAGGTGAAGTCTGACCTACCTTTCTGGATCAGAGTCGTTGACAGCTCGGGATTCGTGCCTGTGGACTTGCTCCTTCAGTGTCAGGTGCTTCTCCTTGTTGGCCAGAAACTCCTGCTCCAGCAGTTCGAGGCGTCCCTGCAATTTCTCCAGGACCTGCAGCAGTGACACGCTGAAATCATTCACATGTAAGTCCATGTGTGTAGTAGTAGTTTTTTCTCCAAAACACAATGAGGGTGTACCCTAGAGGAGTGTTAAAATGAAGCCACCATCCTTCTCCGGGCAATTGTTTTGTTACAGAGTTTGACATCTAAAATACAGACAACCCAAGAGCCGTCTTAACATTCACAACACCCCCACAGCGCATAGCTGAGAGTTCCGGTGACTTCTGATTTCTCTCCTAGAACCCACTCAGAGGCCTTTGAATTTTGTTGGTGGGACGTTAATAATCCTACATATTTGCAGAATAATTTTTAGCTTATAGAGCACTTTTCCATTAATTATCTTATTTAATCCACTATCAGTGTTGTAAATGTCACAAAGTAGGTTTATTATCCCAGTTTTATAGAGGAGGAAATTGAAGCTCTAGAAAGTATGTCAGAAGCCACATAAAACTTAGAAACCATAAATGCTTGAGAAGGGTGGAGGAAAGGAAACCTTCTTGGTGGGAATGCAGACTGACATAGCCACTATGGAAAACAGTATGGCAGTTCATTAAAAAACTGAAGCTAGAGCTACCATACGACACAGCAATCCCATTACTGGGCATAAATGCTGAAAAACCATAATTCAAAAAGACACATGCACTCCAGTGTTCACTGCAGCACTGTTTATAGTAGCCAGGACATGGAAGCAACCTAAATGTCCTTCAACCAATGAACAGATAAAGAAGATATGATGTGTATTAACAAGAGACTATTACTCAACCATAAAAAGGAACAAAATTGGGTCATTTGCAGAGATGTGGATGGACCTAGAATCTGTCATACAGAATGAAGTAAGTCAGAAAAACAAATATCGATGCAGGTATGTGGAATTTAGAAAAATGGTGCAGACGAACCTACTTGCAGGGCAGGAATAGAGAAACAGAAGTAGAGAATGAGGATGTGGATACGGCAGAGAGATGAACTGGGAGATTGGAATTGACATGTGAACTGCCACGTGTAACACAGATCACTCCTGGGAACCTACTGTATATCACAGGGAGCTCAGCTCAGTGCTCTGTGATGAGCTAGTTGGATGCGATGTGGCAGGGAAGTGGGAGGAAGGTCAAAGAGGGAGGTTCAGTTCAGTCGCTCAGTCGTGTCCGAGTCTTTGCAGCCCCATGGATTGCAGCATGCCAGGCCTCCCTGTCCATCACCAGCTCCTGGAATTTACTCAGACTCATGTCCATTGAGTCAGTGATGCCATCCAACCATCTCATCCTCTGTTGTGCCCTTCTTCTCCTGCCTTCAATCTTTCCCATCATCAGGGCCTTTTCCAATGAGTCAGCTCTTCGCATCAGGTGGCCAAAGTATTGGAGTGTCAGCTTCAACATCAGTCCTTCCAATGAACACCCAGGACTGATCTCCTTTAGGATGGACTGGTTGGATCTCCTTGCAGTCCAAGGGACTCTCAAGAGTCTTCTCCAACACCACAGTTCAAAAGCATCAATTCTTCTGTGCTCAGCTTTCTTTATAGTCCAACTCTCACATCCATACATGACTGCTGGAGAAACCATAGCCTTGACTAGACAGACCTTTGTTGGCAAAATAATGTCTCTGCTTTTTAATATGCTGTCTAGGTTGGTCATAACTTTCCTTCCAAGGAGTAAGCGTCTTTTAACTTTGTGGCTGCAATCACCATCTGCAGTGATTTTGGAGCCCAAAAAATAAAGTCAGCCACTGTTTCCACTGTTTCCCCATCTATTTGCCATGAGGTGATGGGACCAGATGCCATGATCTTAGTTTTATGAATGTTGAGCTTTAAGCCAACTTTTTCACTCTCCTCTTTCACTTTTATCAAGAAGCCCTTTAGTTTCTCTTTGCTTTCTGCCATAAGGGAGGTGTCATCTGCGTATCTGAGGTTATTGATATTTCTCCTGGCAATCTTGATTCCAGCTTGTGCTTCTTCCAGTCCAGCATTTCTCATGATGTACTCTGCATAGAAGTTAAATAATCAAGGTGACAATATACAGCCTTGACGTACTCCTTTTCCTATTTGGAACCGGTCTGTTGTTCCATGTCCAGTTCTAACTGTTGCTTCCTGACCTGCATACAGGTTTCTCAAGAGGTGGGTCAGGTGGTCTGGTATTCCCATCTCTCTCAGAATTTTCCACAGTTTATTGTGATTCACAGAGTCAAAGGCTTTGGCATAGTCAATAAAGCAGAAATATATGTTTTTGTGGAACTCTCTTGCTCTTTTGATCATCCAGCGGATGTTGGCAATTTGATCACTGGTTCCTCTGCCTTTTCTAAAACCAGCTTGAACATCTGGAAGTTCGCGGTTCACGTCCTGTTGAAGTCTGGCTTGGAGAATTTTAAACATTACTTTACTAGCGTGTGAGTGAGTGAGTGAAGTCGCTCAGTCGTGTCTGACTCTTTGCGACCCCATGGACTGTAGCCTACCAGGCTCCTCCGACCATGGGATTTTCCAGGCAAGAATACTGGAGTGGGTTGCCACTTCCTTCTCCAGGAGATCTTCCCGACCCAGGGATTGAACCCAGCTCTCCCACATTGTAGGTAGAAGCTTTACCGTCTGAGCCACCAGGGAAGTTGGTAGTTTGAGTATTCTTTGGCATTGCCTATTTTGGGATTGGAATGAAAACTGACCTTTTCCAGTCCTGTGGCCACTGTTGAGTTTTCCAAATTTGCTGGCATATTGAGTGCAGCACTTTCACGGCATCATTTTTTAGGATTTGGAATAGCTCAAATAGAATTCCATCACCTCCAATAGCTTTGTTTGTAGTGATGCTTTCTAAGGCCCATTTGACTTCACATTCCAGGATGTCTGGCTCTAGGTGAGTGATCATACCACTGTGATTATCTGGGTCATGAAGATCTTTTTTTGTACAGTTCTGTGTATTCTTGCCACCTCTTCTTAATATCTTCTGCTTCTGCTAGGTCCATACCATTTGTCCTTTATTGAGCCCATCTTTGCATGAAATGTTCCCTCTAATTTTCTTGAAGAGATCTCTAGTCTTTCCCATTCTGTTGTCTTCCTCTATTTCTTTGCACTGATCGCTGAGGAAGGCTTTCTTATCTCTCCTTGCTATTCTTTGGAACCCTGCATTCAAATGGGTATATCTTTCCTTTTCTCCTTTGCTTTTCACTTCTCTTCTTTTCACAGCCATTTGTAAAGCCTCCTCAGACAGCCATTTTGCTTTTTGCATTTCTTTTTATTGGGGATGATCTTGATCCCTGTCTCCTGTACAATGTCACAAACTTCCATCTATAGTTCATCAGGCACTCTGTCTATCAGATCTAGTCCCTTAAATCTATTTCTCACTTCCACTATATAATCATAAGGGATTTGATTTAGGTCATACCTGAATGGTCTAGTGGTTTTCCCTACTTTCTTCAATTTAAGTCTGAATTTGGCAATAAGGAGTTCATGATCAGAGCCAGAGTCAGCTCCCGGTCTTGTTTTTGCTGACTGTGTAGAGGTTCTCCATCTTTGGCTGCAAAGAATATAATCAATCTGATTTTGGTGTTGACCATCTGGTGTTGTCCATGTGTAGAGTCTTCTCTTGTGTTGTTGGAAGAGGGTGTTTGCTATGACCAGTGTGTTCTCTTGGCAAAACTCTATCAGCCTTTGCCCTGCTTCATGCTCTACTCCAAGGCCAAATTTGCCTGTTACTCCAGGTGTTTCTTGACTTCCTACTTTTGCATTCCAGTCCCTTATCATGAAAATGACATCTTTTTTGAGTGTTAGTTCTAGAAGGTCTTGTAGGTCTTCATAGAACCATTCAACTTCAGCTTCTTCAGCATTACTGGTCAGGGCATAGACTTGGATTACCGTAATATTGAATGGTTTGCCTTGGAAGCAAACAGAGATCATTCTGTTGTTTTTGAGATTGCATCAAAGTACTACATTTTGGACTCTTTTGTTGACTATGATGGCTATTCTATTTCTTCTAAGGGATTCTTGCCCACAGTGGTAGATATAATGGCCATCTGAGTTAAATTCCCCCATTCCAGTCCATTTTAGTTCGCTGATTCCTAAAATGTCAACTTCACTCTTGCCATCTCCTGTTTGACCACTTCAAGAGGGAGGAGATATGTGTATACATATAGCTGATTCACTTTGTTGTACTCCAGAAACTAACACAACTTTGTAAAGCAATGGTAATAAAAAATAAATTAATAATCCAATTTAAAAAATTGAAGTTAGAGGACCTGGGATTGAATGTCTTGGAGGATGTGATGGAGCAGAAATATCAGGAAATTTAGCCAGAGGCTTTGAGAAAGTCTTCCAGATGAGGCTCATGCAGATGAATATGTAAACTGTGCAGGTCAGGGTCTTGATGTATAGAGCCTACAGCAGTGCAGCCCCAGGCACTAAGCATTCCCTGACCACTGCCCGTGTTTAGTCCTGAGCCCAGAGTGGGAGAGAACAAAAGCTGTATCAGGCACAGTCTCTGGTCTCACGGGTTTTATTCCAGTTGGGAAAAGAGACTGTGGGAGAGAATACTTTGCCATGGCTCAGTGGAAGAAGTGAGACTTAACTCAGCTTAAAGGATGCTCAAGAGGGCTTGGACCAGGCAGTATCAGTGAAAATGGAGAGGAAAGGATGAATTGGAGAGATGTTACCAAAGGCAAGAATGCTGCATCATGGGGTTAGAAAATCAGATACACCAGAGTTCAAGTTCAGATTGTTACCTACTAATTGTATGATTTCAATCACCTTGAACTCTAAGCTTCAATTTTCACGTTTGAGAGCATAATAGCCCTCACCTCATATTGTGAAAATTAAATGAGATACTGCTTAGCACCAGGAGCATGGTACACATTCAGTAGATGGTAACTATCATCTTCATTGTTACTCTTACTATTATTGAAATAAATAAACAAGTTTATAAGCATATTGGCCAAAGGGCATAGAAAATGGCAAGTGTGGTGCATGTTTTCTATTTTCCTCCAGATCCATCCTCTATCTTTCTCTGTGCCCCTGCCAGGAGGCTGGCCTTCAATGGAGTGTACCAACAGGCTCCAGTGCCCTTGGCTTTGGTTGGTTTCAGTCAATGGAAGGCAACTGCAGAAGAGAGGAATTGAAGAAAGATGAGGTAGGGTCTTTATTTCCTTGATTTCCTCCTGCCTGTATTATCGCGGATTGGCTGTCTCTACCAAAAGCCACGGAGCTTGTCAGCTGCTCCTGTAACTACTGCTACTCTCCTCATGCACCATCATCTGCTCTTCCTCCGTCCCTCTGCCCCACTGTTCCTTCCATGAGGTCCTTTCTGCCCCTTAACTGGTTATAAAATAATGCCTTCCTAAACCCTCCTCAGTTCCTCCATTGGAGTAAGTCATCTCTTTCTTGCCAGGACCCTAACTGACACTATAAATCTCATAGATAGTATGCAGATTCCTAGCTTCAGAGGTGGGAATAATGTGAACCCCCTGATAAAAACAAGGAATTTGAAAAGGCTAACAAGTTTGAATGAAGATGTCAATGTTGGACAAGGTACAATGTTCAGTGAGAGCAGGAGATCCAAAGGAAAAGCAGCACCAGCATGTGGCCCTATAGATGAGAAGGAGGACTAGTCATTGGGAATTGGCAGCATGGAAATGGTGGTTAAAGCCATGGGAAGGAGTGAGGTGTTCAAAGGAAAAGAGAAAAGTAAAGAAAACCAATTATGAATTATAATTTGGAATCTCAGAATTTCAATTGTGTTCTACTCTCAGAAGAAGTTAGGACATAGTTTTCTTACCATAAATGTGCTTCATTTTACTCACTTGACTCTGAGATGGGCAGGTATGTGAAAGGTTTAAGCTTCTACAGTCAACACATAGAACCAGGATGTCTGCTCCAAAATCCAGATGCTTTCTACA
The DNA here is from genome assembly GCF_019320065.1 of Cervus canadensis. Taxonomy (NCBI): domain Eukaryota; kingdom Metazoa; phylum Chordata; class Mammalia; order Artiodactyla; family Cervidae; genus Cervus; species Cervus canadensis. Next base: position 33,385,692 of record NC_057387.1, on the reverse strand, counting down.
TATGCTGCTCATGCTGAGAAGGTTAGTTTTAGCCCTGTCTGGCCTTCCTTCACTGAACCAAATGGGCCTGGAACTCTCAGGCCAAGGTTAACACTGTCAGAGATCACCTCTCTTCTTCTCTGGGTCCCAACATGAATCCCCACATTCCCTCTAACATAGGAAGAAACTTCCTGAACCGAGGCCCTGGAAGGCTAGTGCCTCGAACCACTTTTCTCTGCTTTGGTTGGCCCTTTAAAAACTTTGCTATCCAAAAGTCTACAAGCAATAAAGGCTAGAGAGGGTGTGGAGAAAAGGGAACCCTCTTACACTGTTGGTGGGAATGCAAACTAGTACAGCCACTATGGAAAACAGTGTGGAGATTCCTTAAAAAACTGGAAATAGAACTGCCATATTACCCAGCAATACCACTTCTGGGCATACACACTGAGGAAACCAGATCTGAAAGAGACACGTGCACCCCAATGTTCATCGCAGCACTGTTTATAATAGCCAGGACATGGAAGCAACCTAGATGCCCATCAGCAGATGAATGGATAAGGAAGCTGTGGTACATATACACCATGGAATATTACTCAGCCGTTAAAAAGAATTCATTTGAATCAGTTCTAATGAGATGGATGAAACTGGAGCCCATTATACAGAGTGAAGTAAGCCAGAAAGATAAAGAACATTACAGCATACTAACACATATATATGGAATTTAGAAAGATGGTAACGATAACCCTATATGCAAAACAGAAAAAGAGACACAGAAATACAGAACAGACTTTTGAACTCTGTGGGAGAAGGTGAGGGTGGGATGTTTCGAAAGAACAGCATGTATATTATCTAGGGTGAAACAGATCACCAGCCCAGGTGGGATGCATGAGACAAGTGCTCGGGCCTGGTGCACTGGGAAGACCCAGAGGAATCGGGTGGAGAGGGAGGTGGGAGGGGGGATCGGGATGGGGAATACGTGTAAATCTATGGCTGATTCATATCAATGTATGACAAAACCCACTGAAATGTTGTGAAGTAATTAGCCTCCAACTAATAAAAAATAAAATATAAAAAAAAATTAAAAAAAGAATCTGCCTGCAATGCAGGAGACCCTGGTTCTATTCCTGGATCAGGAAGATCTGCTGGAGAAGGGATAGGCTACCCAATCCAGTATTCTTGGGCTTCCCTAGTGGCTCAGCTGGTAAAGAATCCACCTGCAATGTGGGAGACCTGGGTTTGATCCCTGGGTTGGGAAGATTCCCTGGAGAAGGGAAAAGCTACCCACTCCAGTGTTCTGGCCTGGAGAATTCCAGGGACTGTATAGTCCAGTCCATGGGGTCTCAAAGAGTCAGACATGACTGAGCGACTTTTCACTCACTCACTTGACTCATCTATCATTCACTCCTTAACTCCTGCAACCTGGCTTCGGTAGATCCACCACTCTATTGAAATCAGGACTGCCGAGGTCCCTCATGATCTCTCGGGGGCTAAATCCAATGCACACCTTGCTTTCCTTCCTTCTTTGAAGACTGGATGTTGTGGCCCACTCCCTCCTTCTCAGAGCCCTCTTTTCTCTGGACTTTTGTCGCTCTGCCCCTTCAGGTCTGCCTTGACCGTTCCAGTTTCTCCTTAGCAACCTCTCACTTGCCCCTGGTTACCGTTTCCCATGACTCTGCCTTGAATTTCTTCACCGCTTACTCCACCTGTTTGCCTGAGCAATCTCTATACTGCACAGCTTCAACCTACAACTGTGCCCAAATTTACTTGTCTGACCCAAACACATCCTCTGAAGTTCAGATCTGTGGCTCTAATTGCCTACTGGACCCCTCCAATTGGATGTCCTACAGGTGCCTCAAAATGTCCCAACTGAACTTGCCATCTGGCCTCCTGCCTGCCTCCCACACCCATTCTGAACCAGATCCTCCACTTTGATTCCTGACCTTGGTTAGCCAAGCTAGAAATCTGGCATGCATCCAAGCCTCCTCCCTCCCTTTATTTACCCTGTTAAGTCTGCCACCGCTTCCTTAAACTCTTAGATTTGTCCCCTTCTCCATCTTTATTGCCAGCCTTGGTTTAGGACTTCATAATTTGTTACCTGGATTATAATTTTCTAGCCTATTTCCTACTGTCTTGCCCCCATGGTGGTTGCTGTTTCTCAGCTTTAAACCATCCAGTGTTGCCCCATCATGCCACCTCAAGATGAAATTAATCTAAGCTCCTTAGCATGGCATAAAGGCTTCTCATGGTACAGTCCTTATCTAAGGACCTCTCTCCAGTCTCCTCCCTTCCCTGTGAGCTCCATCTGGTCAGTTATACTGCCACACTCCTCACACTCTCAGCACTGTCTTGCCCCTGGTCCACTGCACCTGCTGATTCCTTTTCATGGAACACCCCTTTGCCCTACCCCGCCATATTCTTCCTACAATGCCCAGTCCAGAAATCCCTTCCGGGAAGCCTTCCAAAGTACTCTCCCCCTGGTCAGGGTGAGCCTCTTCCGTGCCGCCATTAGCATCATATGTAATCATAGGTGACCTTTCTCATGCTGCATGTTACTTGTGGATTTACTGGTCTGTTGTTCCCAGGAGTCTATAATCCACTTGAAAAAGGGACTGTTTCTTTGCCTTCAAATTCCTTCTGCCTGATGCAGAGTCTGAGTCATAGGGAGTACCCCACAAATGTTATTGAATGAATGTGAGTTATTTAATTCATATGATGAAAGAATAATGATCTGTGTGTCTTAGCATTTGAATCTTCCTAGTTCTTTGTCTGTGTCTGGCTTCTGAAGCACAGCCTGTCCTGACTTTTGCCCATGTCCTTTGTGTGAGGACATCTGACCACCCATCTCACTACTGGTCCAATGGCCTAAACTACAATTTCAACTTCACACATCCCTGGTTCTAGCGGTCTCAGCTTTTGCCCATTGCCACGCTTCACCTCTACTCCATACAACCCTGACACTGATGAACGAAGCTATGGGTTCCAATGTAAAGTAGTGATTTGATGAAATGTGACAAAAAGCAAGGATATAAAATCCAAAGATTTTGATCTGAAAAGTATGTATTCAAGATTGACTTTTAGGGTTTTCAAGTTTTATATATTGAGTTTACAGATACTGGCAATTTTTATAGCCTGTGTCCCCCAGGCCCATCAAATCTGGTTGTGCTTGCCCTTTACAATAGCTGACATATTGTTTTCTTGAACCTACCATGGTTTCCGATTTATTATGGGATGACTGCTGAGGAAAAACAGCCATACAGATCCCCCTGAGAAGGAAAGAGGGCTAAATATATGTTGAAACAGAAAGCTCTACTCTCTCTTCGTCCTTGTAAGACAAAGATAGCTAAATCTTCAGCAAAGCTTTTCTTGCCAGAACATTTCTACCCCCACCAATGTAGAGAAAATATGATGCTAGAAAGTCATTTGTGTCATATTTTCCCATGTCAAATTCCCTAATAAAGACTTTTGAAACATGATAAAATTCATTACCAGCCTTCTGTGTTGAAAATGATAGGGAGAATCCTGTGCTATGCGTTTGGAAAATTCTTGTACCTGCAGTGAAAAAAATGCAATATTTTATTAAGGGCCTGATGTCTTATATTTGAATTTGGTTACTTCTATTTTTCATAATAAGCTTTAAAAGTATTACTTTAAAAAAAAAAAGTATTACTTTAGCCTTCAGTTGATCAGTCTGTTCTTTTAACTTCTGACACATCTCCTTCCCCTGGGATATCTTTTGAAATATGTAGGAAGAACTCAAGGAAGGGTCTTCCTTAGAAGTTGATGGCAGCTTAGAGAGATTCGGCTCAGATTCTATTCCTACATAAGAAAGAATAAATTTTGGCTACCATTCATCTCAACTGCATTGCAGTTTTGTTAAGAACCGAAAACAGAAGTCTGTGGCAATCACCATCATTTGCTGTTTAAAAAAATCTCTTTTCAAAAGGTGTATCTAAGTCAAAGAGATTTAAAAATGCTAGTACCTGCGAGATGTTCTTGGTGGATATGTACTGTGGGCTCCATCTGCACAATGAAAGGATAAGAAAACATTACTGTTGATATTAACCAACGACACCATTATGCAGGATGACCCAATGTGTTCTGGTCATCATGGAGGCCACCCAGAGTTATGTCAAGAGCTGAGGCCCTGATGCCAAGGTTGAATTCCACTCTGACACTTATCTGCCAGGTGATCCAGAGCAGTTACATTATTGCTATAAACCTCAAATTCCTCAGCAATAAAATGGGGATAGTAACAAGCTATTTCATAGTGTCATGATGAGAATTAAATGTTACCATAGTATCTGGCACATGGAAAATATTCAATATATGTTAGCTGTTACTGTTACCATGTTTGATAATATTATATGGAATACTCAAACCCTTCTCCTACAGTTCGACCACAAATTCCCAGGGCAGGGATCTCTGTTGGTCTCATCACTGACTCTGTTGCTAGTGCTCTCACTAACACCAGATAGATACATGGTGGCTAGTGTCTGGGAGCAAGATAGTGACTTCACACAGGACATTCCCTTTTCTACTCACCACAGGCTAACTGGATAAGAGTTCAAATTCCAGAGTGATTCACCTTGATCGTCTTCCCATTGTTCCCAACACACAGAGCTCACAAACACACTAGAGGCAGAGAGCCAATGTTGAGGTCAAACTAGACTGTGGTTATTAGGAATATCTCGGGTATGTGATGGCTATGGAAACTAGAGTCCAGTTCTCCAACCTGAATGGACAGAACAAGACAAAAGCAGACGACCCACTTCAGACTCGCATTACCAGAGACAGATGAACTTGCTATTCATTTTGCCTCTACTTCCCACAGGGCACTGTGGGACAAGAACTGTGCCCACCCAAGAACGTTCTTCTGCAAGCAGAATGAGGAATGCAGAGACTTCCCAATGTCACAGGGGTACAGATTTCTCCAAGACTGAGAGAAGCATCCCGGTCAAGGCCGAATGGGCTGCTGACTCCAGGTGGTGGTTGTGTGTTGCAAGGGGTAGGGGAGGTTCTATTCAAATTCCCCAGAAGTTTCAGTTAAAAGAAAAGGTGGATAAAGGGGTGGAAATGGAAACAGGTGGGGAGTGATCAGGCAGGGTGCCCTTAATAGACTGCTCAAAAGAAAAATCATACAGTCCTAGCAAAGTGCTGGAGAGCTAAAGTGTTTACTTTGATCATTAATGTGAACTTATTTAACTACAGAACCTCAAATAGTCAATGAGATCCTCAGCCTCAGCATTTGGGAAGGTGGGTGGAAGGATGGAAAGATGGGGAAAGGGGAAAAAGTATATATTAAATGTTAACAAAATGTTGTACTAAATAGTTACCAGTATAACAATCTTGAAATGTGTTATTAAAGATCATAATTCAAGTTAGCATTCATAACCAAGGGCATAATATATGCAAACACCTGGCCAGGAGAACCTGGCCAGTTCCCCTCCTCTGGGGGAACTTGGGTGATGGAAAGATGAAGACAATGAAGACAAGGTAGCTGCCTCCAGAGCCTTAAAATCTAGTAGAAGGAACAGATGTTTAGAAATTGTAATGAGGCAAGCAGGCTGAGATAAGCTCTGACAGAATACTTAACAAACACGGATGGAAAAGACTGGCTGTGGGATTCTGAAAAGTCTCATGGCCAGTGTGGAGTTGAAGGAGACCATGAAAATGAGCAGAGGTTTGATTAGCAGAGGTGGGATGTTCCTGGCAAGGCAGGAGCTCAGAGAGGGTGGGCCCAGCCCACTAACTGAGGATGATTCCTGGGGGAGGGGAGCTGAGTTCAGAAGGCTAGGATGACAGGAAAAATGGGGAAATGCAAATTCCAGGTTGAAGAATTTGGATTTTATTCTGTGTTATTGTTAGTTCAGTTCCAGATTCTTCTCATGAGGACACCTACTGAGCTCCTGAGAGGTCAGGGCACTGGACTAGAACTAGAATTCAGAACCTTAGAACTACAACTTAGTTCTATGCACCTTCTGAAGACCCACACGCATATGGATGAGCAGCGGTCATGGGGGTGTGTTTCCTGAAGACTGCTTTCACTTACCTTCACCCGTTGTGAAGGTTCAGTAGTTTCCCATGTCTGCTCTTGTTTTTCAACATAATTTGATCTAGATGTGATTTCTGAAATATCTTGCCCAACAGCTGACTTCTCTCTCAATTTAGGAGAAAAGCTGGCTTGTGGATCTGTTATAAGTGGTTTGTCAATTATGTTATTTTTAGGAATTTTCACTTTGGGAGCAACCTTAGAGAAATCAGAGAACCAGTAATAAACTTGACTATGGCCATATTTGAACTTGTCGCCAGAGCTTACTTTTTCAGCCTGTTTCTGAGGTGTCTGACATAGGCAACTTTTTTGTTTATCATGTAGACTTCTGATTTTAGTTAGAAAATTTGAATTTTCCTCATGGTTGCTTTCTCCAGCAGCCACTAACTCATCTGAATCGGAGGTGTTTTCCTCTGTCATAGTCAGAGAACAACTGGGCTTATTGCTATTTTCATCATCACTTTTGGAGTTGAGTTGGTCAGTGAGTTCTGAGGATTGTTCTGTCGGCCAAGAATTCTTAACATGCCACACAATAATATTTTTAATAATAGCTTCATCAAAACTGTCATTATTAGAGATCTCTGGGAGAGTTTCACAATCAATGCCTTGATCTTTGGAGAATTCTTCTTTGCAAAGGTGATGGAGTAAAACATCAGAAATGTTTGACTTTGAAGTGTCTTCCTGATTAGCTGGAATAGGAAGATTCATGGTGCATTGATTCTCTTTATCACATGTTTTGCTGACAGCATTTTCAGTCGTTTTATCCAAAGTCATGGTCATATCTGCCTCTTGGCAAGTCTCTTTATATGTAGCCTTTTCTTGAGACTCATCTTCTGTTAAATTCATTTGATTTGAAACATCAGGGATGTCATATCTTGAGGTAAGATTATAACCATGGTATATCTTAACTTGGGAGAAACCATCATCATAAGGCAAATCCTCCTGTTGCTTAGAAGTTGTGTCTTCCAGGAAATAGGCTTTGTCCATGTATGTGCAGCCTGACCTCCTTTATCAGTTGTTCCTGATCTTGATGTCCTTAATTATAGCAATAGATCTTCTGGTTTTCATTAATTGTCTTCACTGTGTGTCCTCATCTGTGCAAAATGAAAAGAACATCATTGTTAAATATAATTTATATAATGTATGTATGGTATGCTTATCCAGGCATCTATGCCAGATCAAAGTGGGTGTTTTCCACTTAGAGAAATGCAGTTATAAACGTGAAGGCAGAAAGCTCTGCCAAGAGGAACTGATCCTAAATATTACATTAACATAATTGATGGTATATAAGCAAGGAATTAGAAAGGGGGGGTGCTAAATATTTTGTTCATTAAACTTTGAGGGAGACATTGGTTTCCAGTTAATGACCAAATGTTTATCAACTTCTCTTAGGAAGTACTATTTGAAATTTGTGCTCCCAAAATAGCAGCTTGGGATGCAAGTAAGGGATTGATTTTTTTTTTTTAAGTACCATGGCTGTCCCTTGTCCACATACCACGGATAAGAATCCGTGTATGGAACTGAGAGCTGGATCAGCTCAAACAAACTACTGACTTTCTCTGCTTTAGTGCTTTTCATCTGTCTCCCCCTAGACATTCTGGTCCCATTCTTCTGGTTTTCCCTCGTATGTTGGCGAAAGGCAGAGAATGACTGACAGAAATATGAACAAGGAACTAAAAGGTATTTTGAACACCTGGAGGCTAGTCTGCCTGCAAGCATTCCTCTTCTGATTAGAATCCAGACAGAACCCAGTTCAAGAGGCTGCCTTGCTCTGAGAATGAACTTATGGTTGCCGGAGAGGAAGAAGTGGGGGAAGGGGTAGTTAGGGACTTTAGGATTGACTTGTATGCACCGCTATATTTTAAATGGATAACCAACAAGGCCCTACTGTGTAGCGCAGGGAACTCTGCCCAGTGTTCTGTGGCAGCCTGGATGGGAGGGGGGTTTGGGGGAGACCAGATACATGTATGTGGACGGCTGAGTCCCTCTGCTGTCCACCTGAAACTATCACAACATTGTCAATCAGCTATACTTCAATATAAAATAAAAAGCTTTTTTAAAAAAGTCTGCAAATAGCCAGTGTTGACAAGGATGTGGAGAACACTTCACCTTTGTGCCACAAGTGGGAATGTAAATTGGTGTAGTCACTATGGAAAACTGTATGGAGGTTCCTCAAAAACCTATAAATATAACTACCATATGATCCAGCAATTCCACTTTGGGGCATATATCTGAAAATAAAATATCAATTCAAAAAGATAAATGAACCCTAAACTTCATAGCAGCATTATTTACAAGAACCAAGATATGGAAGCAACCCAGGTGTCAACAAATGAATAGATAATGAGATGCGATGTATATATATATATAGATAGATATATAGATCTGTATATATATATATGTGTGTGTATATATATATAGATAGATAGATAGATCTATAGATACATATATATAGGCTCAGACAGTTAACAAATCTGCCTACAATACAGGAGACCCAGGTTCAATCCCTGGGTCAGGAAGATCCCCTGGAGAAGGGAATGGTAACCCGCTCTAGTATTCTTGCCTGAAGAATTCCATGGACAGAGGAGCCTGGTGGGCTATATAGTTCATGGGCTCACAAAGAGTCGGACACGACCAAGTGACTGACACAATACACAGTGGAATATTAGTCAGCCGCAAAAGTTAAATTCTCCTTTTTTCAACAACACGGACAGACATAGAGTTTATTGTGTTTAATGAAATAAGTCAAAGATAACTGTTATCATTTATGTGTAGAATCTAAAAAATGAAACAAAACAGAAACAGACTCACATATATAGAAAACAATCTAGTGATTATCAGTAAGAAGAGAGAAAGGGAAAGGGTCAAATTAGCAGTGAGGATTAAGATTCACCAACTACTGTGTATAAAATAAATAAGTTACAAGGATCTGTTATACAGCACAGTGAATAGAGCCAATGTATTATAACTTTAAATGGAATATAATGTGTAAAAATATTGAATTACTATGTTGCATGCCTGAAGCTAAAATAAATTTGTAAGTCAACAGCAACGAAGAAGAGTCTGAGCAGTCCTGTCAAGCTGCCACAGTTTGGTGGTAGTCACACGTCTTAGGGATACTCCTGAAAATGTTCAGAGCAAAACCAGCTGCCATTTGGTATGAGTCTCTTATTCTTTTGGGGAGCTTCCCTAGTAGCTCATATGGTAAAAAATCAGCCTGCAGTGCAGGAGACCTGGATTCAATCCCTGGGTCAGGAAGATCCTCTGGAGAAGGGATTGGCTACCCACTCCAGTATTCTTTTTTTTTTTTAAATCTATTTATTTATTGGCTGTGGTGAGTCTTTACTGATATGCGGGCTTTCTCTAGCTGTGGTGAGCAAGGTCTTCTCTTCATTGTGGAGTGTGGGCTTCTCATTGTGGCGGCCTCTCTCGTGGCGGAGCACAGGCTCTAGGGCACATGGGCTTCATGCAGCCAGCAGGCTCAGTAGTTGTGGCGGATGGGCTGAGTCGTGTGTGGCATGTGGGATCTTCCCAGACCTGGTATCAAACCAATGTTCTTTGCATTGCAAGGTAGATTCTTAACCACTGGACCATCAGGGAAGCACCCACTCCAGTGTTCTTGCCTGGAGAATTGCATGGACAGAGGAGCCTGGAGGGCTACAGTCCATGGGGTCACGAAGAGTCAGACACAACTGAGTGACTAACACTTTCACTGTATTCTTTTAAATAAAACAGAAAGCATCCATTTAAATATCTCTTCTTGATTTATAAACTTTTGGGACAACTTTATAGAAGTAGTCAAATTGCCTCCAGTTTTAGCTGGAGTAACTGAACCTCTGAGTCAACCAAGAGACCACAACCACTGGCCAGCCTCCCTTGCCCATATAATGATGGGGTTGGAGAAGCAGATCTCTGAGGTCTTCTCCCCCACCTAAATTTTTATGAGTCTATAACTTGTTCTTTATTATATAACCTAAAAATCTAAAGGAATATGTTTGGCCAAAAAAAGAGAGCTAAATTTTCTGAGGGGGAAAAAAAAGGACTAAAACTAAAATGTGGTAAAGGTATCTATAAAACATTGTACAAAAATTTGAATTTATAAATAGGTGTCAATTTTTAGAGAATTCAAATAAATGTATTTTGTTTAACGAGAGAAACAGAAAGAAAAAGAACCACCATCACCACTGCAGGATTACTTTAGCAGTCTAACATTTACTGTAAAGTGAGATGTATGAACAGAATCACAGGCTACTGCAACTGAACTTGAAGAACAAGGGAAATGTTTCCCAGGAAGGTCAAAAGCATGGAGGGAAAGTAGGGGTTGGGAGACCAGGATTTGAATTCTGTCTTCTCTACTCATTAGCTCTATGCCATCAGGCAAGTTACTTCACTTTTCTGAGTTTTAGTTTCCTCTTCTGAAAAATAAGAATAATCATACCTAGTTCACAGGATTGTTAGATGAACGTGAGATAAGGTATATAAAGTTCTGACATAGTGTTTGGCACAGAGTGAGCAATCAATAAGGGTAGTTTAAAAATGAAAAACAGACCCAGTCTCAGGGTTGGAATGCTGAAGAATGCCCACTACAGAAAGCTAGGTATTCTTTATCTGTGGCATATTGGCAGGATAAAGGAAGAAATGGCATATATGAGACATGACCTCTATAGGAGTCTCAAAACTACTTTAAAAAAAACTCTACCTATAAATGAATTTATTGTTTGATGTTGAAAACCATTACAAAATAATTTTAAATAAAGCATTGTCTAAGTTACCCTGATAACTCAGTGGTCAAGAATCTGCCTGCCAATGCAAGAGACACAGGTTTGATCCCAGGATCAGGAAGATCACCCAGAGAAGGAAAGAACAACCCACTCCAGTATTCTTGCTGAGAAATCCCATGGACAGAGGAGCCTGGTGGGCTACAGTCCATGGTGTCACAGAGTCAGACATGACTTAGTGACTGAACAACAAAGTTTATCCATTTTGTGTATGATAGTTTGCACATGCCAATCTCAGACTCCTCCTTCCCTTCCCCAATTCCCCTTGGCAACCAGAAGTCTGTTCTCTAAGTCGGTGAGTCTGTTTCTGTTTCATAAATAAGTTAATTTGTGTCATATTTTAGATTCCACATATAAGTGATATCATATGATATCTTTCTCTTTCTGACTTACTTAGTATGATCGTCTCTAGGGCCAACCAGGTTGCTGCAAATAGCATTATTTCATTTATGGCTGAGCAGTATTCCACTCTATATACACACCATATCTTTTTTTTTTTCATTTATTTTTATTAGTTGGAGGCTAATTACTTTACAATATTGTAGTGGTTTTTGCCATATATTGACATGAATCAGCCATGGATTTACATGTGTTCCCCATCCTGATCCCCCCTCCCACCTCCCTCTCCACCCGATTCCTCTGGGTCTTCCCAGTGCACCAGCCCTGAGCACTTCTCTCATGCATTCAACCTGGGCTGGTGATCTGTTTCACCCTTGACAGTATACTTGTTTCAATGCTATTCTTTCAGAACATCCCACCCTCGCCTTCTCCCACAGAGTCCAAAAGTCTGTTCTGTACATCTGTGTCTCTTTTTCTGTTTTGCATATAGGGTTATCGTTACCATCTGTTTAAATTCCATATATATGTGTTAGTATACTGTATTGGTCTTTATCTTTCTGGCTTACTTCACTCTGTATAATGGGCTCCAGTTTCATCCATCTCATTAGAACTGATTCAAATGAATTCTTTTTAATGGCTGAGTAATATTCCATGGTGTATATGTACCACAGCTTCCTTATCCATTCGTCTGCTGATGGCATCTAGGTTGCTTCCATGTCCTGGCTATTATAAACA
>NC_057387.1:33325422-33372823 GCF_019320065.1 Cervus canadensis | reverse complement strand
TGGGTCATAGAGGATCCTGCTGTGATTATGTCGGAGAGTGTTTTGCCTATGTTCTCCTCTAGGAGTTTTATAGTTTCTGGTCTTACATTTAGATCTTTAATCCATTTTGAGTTTATTTTTGTGTATGGTGTTAGAAGGTGTTCTAGTTTCATTCTTTTACAAGTGGCTGACCAGTTTTCCCAGCACCACTTGTTAAAGAGGTGGTCTTTTTTCCATTGTATATCCTTGCCTCCTTCACCATATCTTCTTTATCCATTTATCTGTCAGTGGACATTTGGGCTGTTTCTGTGCCTTGATTACTGTGAATAGTGCTGCTATGAACATAAGGGTTCATGTATGGAAGATGTCATATATATATATATATATATACACACACACACATACACACACACACACACGTATATAATAAGAAAGAATGACATCCTGCCATTTACCATAACATTAACAGACCTTGAGCACATTATGCTAAGTGAAATAAGTCAGACAGAAAAAGGCAAGTACTGTATGATATAACTTATATGTGGAATCTAAAAAAGGCCAAATTTATACAAATGAAGAGTAGAATGGTGATTACCAGAGGGTGGCAGATGGAGGGGTAAGACATATGTTGCTTAAGGGTACAAACTTGCAACATGTCATAAGTAAGCCCTAGAGATCTAAAGTAAAGTATAAGAAATGCAGACAGCAATATTATAATCATCAAACTTTCTAAGAGACTAGAACTTAATTATTCCAACCACTAAATAAATGATAATTATATAACATGATAGAGGGCTAGTTATCACTACAATGGTAATCATATTACAATATATAAATGTATCAAATTAACATATACCTTAAAATTATACCTTGTTATATGTCAAAATATTTCAATTTTTTTAAGTTGTCTAATTTTTGAGAGGGAGAGCATCTTTAAATGCCTACAAAGAAAAAAAAGATGAATTCTAAGATTTGCAGGACTTTTCATGACCCAAACTGTGGCCCCCAAACTCATCCTCATGCCTTCTTTGTATCTTGAGGTGCTCATTGCTGAGCTCCAAGCCCTTCTTGCTGGAAAAGACCCTTTGTTAGCCAGATCCTAATTTCTAAAATATCATTCTGCTTAAACTGATAAAATTTATTTTTTGCTATGACTCTTAAGGAAAAGAAAGAAGAGCAACCACCAAGAGAAGCTAGAAGCCTGGGAAACTCTCCCATTACACACAGGAAAACAGCTTCTGTTATTATTACCATTATTTTTGTGTCTGCTTGCAAGATTTTAAAAGGATTTTTTTCTGCCAAAGGACGAGCTACATCCTTAGAATTGTAAAGGGCCCCTTACAGGAAGCTGGGAGGAAGTGGAACATCTTCCCACGTCAGTATTCAGCTCTGTCTTAAAATCCAAAGGCGTATCCAAGAGGTTCCAATCAGAACCCAACAGAACATTTCTCTAGAACCCAGTTTGATTTACTGAGTTCAAGCGAACCTGTGTGGGGCCATGGCTGCTTTTACAACTATCCTAACCATTATGTGCTCAGCAATAGCTCACAAATCACCCTCCGAGTGAACACTTTGAGCAAACGCAGCCAGCACCTCACAGTGACCCGGCCCTGAGGAAAACAGCTCTGTCATCCCCTAATAGGGATGAACAGCAAAGTGCTCACTATGCTGACATCTATTCCCTGTGTGGTTTACTTTATTATGAAGTCTGAATTTGGTGCCGAAGTGCTGGCCTGACCTCACTAATCTCTCTAGTTTAAGAGAAGAAGATAGCCATGGCGGGGATGACTGTTAAACTGATGGAATCAACTAAGAATGTCTATAGATGGAAAAACCAAGACTCCTTAGTGATGGAGTCCAAAGGTGGTCAGGGAATCGTTGTTTCTGGCTGGTAGGTGATGTTTGTTCTATTTACCAGGCCCATTCAGTGGTAATACAGATGTTACACACGATGTTATATATCAGAGGACTGTTTTCATCTTTGAAGAAAAACTGTGGGGCCACATCCCCATTACCCTCTGTGTTTAGACCTCTGCTAGCCTCTATCAGGGTGTATCTGGCCCAGAGGCAGAGGAAAAACAGGCCTTCTTGCCACCAACACTTCCCTGCCTCCTTCCACTAAGGAACTTACCACTCAGATCCTGAACCCCACTCTTCCAAGATCGACCCTACTGACTGGAATGAAAATAGGAGCTGAGTGTTGGAAGCAATGATGCAATAATCCAAAATCCTCTTACTTCTCTATACGTGTGTTGTTAAGAATGTGCTTAGATTACAGTTAGGAGCTTTAAGTGCAAGATCCTATGATGCTTTGAACCCATAAATCAATACTTTCTAAGTCTTCAAACAACACATGTTGCAGTCAACACGAAGCGATAAGATGACAGCGGTAGGAATAGAAACTCACCTCCATCCCGGGATCTCTGGACATCAGGTAGTGAGCTGCTTGAAGGATCTTGTGATACAGATGAGCAATCCGGTTATTCTAAATCATCTTTCTTCTTTCCTCAATAGTTGAAAGTTGGCTGCAATTGAATAATAGAACAAAGTCTGAGCTTCAAAATCATGCCATGTCTGCTGCTTCTGGGTCCCTTTGACTGTAAGAAATCAGCTTTGAAGACTACATAAGAAGCCTCTGATGTGATCTAAGCTTGTCATTTTTCATTGTCTTTTAAAAGCATTCAAAAATACTTAGTTTGACTCTGTCTTAATTTTCAAATTTTCTCTATGCCTAGCTCAAGATTTCTATTTACCCAACCAAATAGGAGCTATCTCGGAGTAGCATATCCCAGGCCATGCCTGGGATAGGTCAGGTAGTCATGGATTTTGTATCCAATGTACAGTGTTTCTAGATTAAAATATTTTCAAAGGTAATGTGATAGAAGGCTCCCACTGCAATGACTGCATTTGATTATGCTCTGGTAGTCCTTATCCACTAACTCTATCTCAGAAATGTGGAGTGCTCGTGAATGCAGTGTCTGTGACTGTAACCACACACCATTCTGCATGGCGGTCTGGCTTTATCTTGCTATTGTCAAATGGCAGAAGGAGAACACCGCGAAGGGGCAACAGACTAACCCAATCCTCCCTTGAGAGCCGATGTATTATTCATAGTCAGTCTTAGTGATGTGGGCCTTCCATGAGTGTATGTGAATTTGATGACCAGCTGCTACAAGTTATTTATCCTGAAACTATTTTAGAAGAACAAAAAAAAAAAATTCTTTGAAACTGAACAAACCAGTATCTGCAGAAGCTTCCTGTTGGTGTTTACTAGTAGCCTTTGCTTGTTTTCTCGCCTGTTATAGGTGAACGCTGTCTTTTTATCTAATTTTCCTATTGACATAGCCATGTAATCATCATAGACTGTTGTTGATTTGTAAACAATGGACCTTTGCTGTGCTTTAGGAATATTTAGAAAACTCTTGCCAGTTGATTTTCTAAAGATAATTCTCATGACAAATTTTAAAACATACTTGATTTAAAGAAGTATAGTATTTTTAAAAAATATCTCATGCTTTCCCTAGACTTTCTAGCTGTAGTTTGGCAGCCTCTACCTAGAGATAAAGAAGGGCCATAATATTTCAAGAAAATTCTTTATCTTTTGTTTAAAGACAGCCTTCTTTTCCCCACCTTCCACCTACTTTCTAAGGGAAGAAAATTCACTTGAAATTATAAATGTTTTAAAGAATAAAATGTCAAATACATTATGTACTGATGCTTGATCTATGCTTCTCAAAATAATTTCTGAAAGTTATGATTTTGATAAAAAGTATAACCTTACATTAAAAAAAATCCAAAGTATGAATACCAAAGTCTCTACGTGGTAGGATCATAGGTAAATTTTATTTCTTAATAAAGCAGTTCCTTCATTCCTTCTCCAGGGGATCTTCCCAACCGAACCCAGGTCTCCCACGTTGCAGACAGATTCTTTACCATCTGAGCCGCCAGGGAAGCCCTTCATTCATTAAACATATTTATTGATAGTACCTAGTAGGTACAATGAACTATGCTAGGTCCTGGACTGAAAGGGAAATGTAGGATATGGTTGGCTATGTAGATTTTGGTCCCAGACTGAGCTTGTAGCTAGACTCTCTGACTTAGTAGCTGTGCAGCTTTGGACAAGTTGCTTAACTTCTCTGTTCCTCAGTTGGTCCTCTGTAAAAAGATGACATTAATAGCACAAGTAGGGTTGTGAGGATTGTGGGAGTTTTTTCTTTTAATCATCACTTACATAGTACTTATGTGCCTTATACTGTTCTAAGCGCTTTACAAATATTAATTCATTAATTGCATGCAAAAGATCTAAACTATTTTGTGTTATAAATGGTGATAAGTACTAGGAAAGATAGGAAAAGAATGTAAGAAAGAAAAACTTTCCTGAGATAAGATAGGCAGGGAAGAGCTCTCTGAGAACATACTTTTCAAACTGGAGCCTGAAGGATGCAAAAGCAATCATGCAGAGAGTTAGGGCAGAGTGATCTGGGCACAAGGGAAATGTACACAAAGACTAGAAGATGAAAAAAACTCTGTGTGTTGGGAAAGCTGAAAAGACCTAGCGTGGGTGATGAAAGTGAAGATGAAAGAAATGGATGTTTTCAAAACATAAGGCATGTTTGGGAGGAAAAATCAACAGAACCCAGCACTGTGCTTGTGAAGGTAGCTGAAGGTGAAGGAGGAATTCATCATGACTCCTTGGTTATGCTTTCTTATATTTCCACATACTTTATGATAAAATCATTTGAATCAGTAAGGAAATGACCCCAAAGAGCAAAGGACATGAATTCACAGAAAATAAAATATACCTGGCATTGAAAATGAGGAAAACATGATTATCTAAACAGATAAAAAGTGATCACCCTGACTGGAGCCTGTTGTTCTGTGGTTTAAACATACTTGTAGTCACATAACATTTCTGAGTACTTAGGATAGGTGTCTATACCTCACACAGACACTTCTGGGGACAGCAGGATTTGAGTTTGAATCTTAGTTCTGCCACTCTCTAGACTCACAATTTTGGACAATTGACTTCTCTGAATCTTATTTTCCTATTTTGTAAATTGGTGATGACAACTCTACCTCAAAGGATTAGTGTAAGAATAAATAAAATAATGAATTTGCTTTGTCCAGGGTCTGTCGTGTAGTATGTCCAAAAAAAAGATAGCCATTACTATGGAACAAAGTCCTTAGCTATATAAATCCTCCTCCACCCTCACACTCATCCTGATGAACCAGTTATATACCTGGGAATCCATCCAGATAACAAGGCTCTCTAACACACGGTAGCACCTTGGGGCTCTATTGTGCTTGGTTTAGCTTTCAGGCACGCATAGGGTTCAGAACACTGTGTGGCACATAATGTCTGATAAACGCTAGCTGAAAAATATTGTTTACTGTTACATAAAATATCTCTTTCAGTACTTCAAAATTTTAGCCTTTTAAACCAATCTGTATTGCATTATCTAAGAGATAAGAATTTGAAATTTAAATCTGTTAAAAACTCAACCCTTGTAGAAAAATAATGGCACTATTTCCCTTACCCTTTTCTTATACTGATTAAAAGCACAGAGCTTTTTATGTTTAAAAAATATTTATTTTTGGCTGTGCTGCATGAAGGCTTTTTCTAGTTGCCAGGAGTGGGGGTTACTCTCTAGGTGCAGTGAATAGCTTCTCATTACAGTGGCTTCTTTGTTGTGGAGCACAGGCTTCAGAGCACTGGTACAGTAGTTGTGGCTCATGGGCTTAGTTTTACCAAGGCCTGTGGGATCTTCCTGGACCAGGGATAGAACCCATGTCCCACGCATTGGCAGGCAGATTCTTAACCACAGGAACACCAGCCATAGGTGTACATAGTCCCTCCCTCTTGAACCACCCTTTCCCACCCCTCTAGGTTGTTACAGAGAGACTCAGCGTTTTAAAAAACAGGATTGCTATTTGTATCAGTCTCCTATTGCTGCTATAACAAATTTTCACAAATGGCTTAAAGCAACAAAAATTTCCTATCTTTTGATTCTAGAAGACAGAAGTTGAAGAATAGGTTTCTGTGGGCTAAAATCAAGGTCAGCAGGCTGTATTCCTTCTACAAACTCTAGGGGGGAATCCATTCCCTTGCCTTTCCCAGCTTCTTAAGGCTATCTACATTCCTTGGCCTGTGACCCCTTCCTCCATCTTCAAAGCCAACATCAAAGCATCTTCAGTCTCTTTTTGACTCTGTTCCTCCTGCCTCCCTCTTCCCTTACAAGGACCCCTGTGATTACAAAAGGACCCCGCTCAGATAATCCAAGATAGTCTTCTCACCTCAAAAGCCCTATCTTAATCACATTTATAAAATCCCTTTTGACATGTAAAGTAGTATTTTCAAGGTTCTAGGGACAAGGATGTGGACATATTTTGGTTCCATTATTTTGTTGATTACGGTACTCTTATATTTGGGAGAATTCTTAGAAAACTAGGATCTATGCCTCATCATTTCTCCTCAAGCAGTATCTCATAGTTCCAGGGGGGATTATTATCCCCAAAGCACCTCCTAATGTGAAGCAAACTTGTTATCCCATGGAGCAAATTTGTGGAGATATAGTAAATACTGTAGGAGGGCATAGCTCAAAGTGGAAAGTTTTTGAAAAAAATAAACAATGATAACTATTGATACATGAAATCACATGGATGAATCTCAAAATAATTATGCTATTTGAAAGAAGCAGGGCTTCACAGGTGGCATTAGTAGTAAAGAATCTGCCTGCCAATGTAGGAGATGTAAAAGACGCAGGTTCAATCCCTGGGTTGTAAGATCCCCTAGAGGAGGGCATGGCAACCCATTCCAGTATTCTTGCCTGGAGAATTCCCATGGACAGAGGAGCCTGGTGGGCTATAGCCCATGGGGTTGCAGAGAGTCGGACATAAGTGAGCATCTGAGCACCAGCACCAGACCAAAAAAAAAAAAAAAAAGAATACATATTTATAGAAAGTCTACAGAAAGCAAACTAATCTCTGGTGACAGAAAGCATGTCAGTGGTTGCCTGGGTTTGAGATGGAGGTTGGGGGAGGGATTTCCAAGGAGCATGAGGAAATTTTTATGGATGAATATGATGACTGTGTTGATAGTTTCATAAGTGTATCTGTATGTCATATAAGCATCAAACTTAACAAACTATGCACTCAAAGTATGTGCTGTTTATTATTTGTCAGCTATGCCTCAATAAAGCAGTTTTAAAAAATTCATGGAAAGAAACTTTAAAATCTACCAAGGCACACAGGAACTTCATAAGTGAGGTTATAGAGTCAGAGAGAGACTGTGTCACACTGCCATGACCTTATCTATATAGCTCTTTAGAAAATTTAGAAAAAATGTTTGGTGAGTGAATGAATGATTGAACAAATTTTCTGGAAGCTGTATTTTATTTTTTATTATTTTTTGGTCATGTGGAATCTTATTTCCACGACTGGGACTGAACCTGTATTCCCCACATTGGAAGTGTGGAATCTTAACTACTGGGCTGGCAGGGAAGTCCCTAGAAAACGTAAACATCTCATTCAGATGTCATTTCAGGATGATTGAAAATTTGCAAGTATACCACATTTAGGAGTTTATTTTGCATGTTCTCTCAGCTCCTAATTATGGCGTATGAGGCCCTTGGTGAACTGTGGCTGCCTCTCTCTCCAACCGGTCTTCTGCCACACCTTGACTTGAAATTCATGCTTCAATGGTGCCAAGCTCTTTACGGCTGCCAAGCTCACTGGGTATATTATGTCTCCATAAAGTGTGCTGCTGCCTCCTCCACCTGTAAAATGTCCTTGCTCCCTGGCCTCACGGGCCAGGAGAGGTCATCACTTCCTCATCTGCCTCCTCTGTCCCTTGTGTAAGCTTTCTTAGTTGTGCTTTCCCACTGTACGGTCAGATACTCTTTCACATCTGTCTCTGTCACTAGCCCATCTGTACTCCCAACCTTGATATATGGCAGACTCCACAGTTACTGCATGGAATTAAAACGCCCCCGGGAGACTTCCCTTGTGATTCAGTGGCTAAGATTCCATACTTGCAATGCAGGGGGCCTGGGTTCCATCCTTGGTCAGGGAACTAAGAGTTCTGCATGCCACAACTAAAGATCCCACACACTGCAACTAAGACCTGGCAGAACCAAATAAGTAAATAACTTTTTAAAGAACACTCCCAATATGTCATAGAGACAAACATTAGAATGTCTGTAGGAAGGACATCTAGCACAAGAGGAGTTTGGACGTCGAGAGAGGAAAGGATAAAGAAGTCATAAAGTTAGTGGCAGTGATTCCTGCAGCCCAAACTAGAGCAAATTTTCTCAGTGGGAGGCAGAACCACTCAGGAGGCTTCAGAAATGTGTGGGGTATTTGGGGTCATCGTAGTGCTTGGACTAGGGGGGAAGAAGTTGCTGCTGGCATTTATTACCTGGAAAAGTGAAAGTGAAGTCGCTCAGTCCTGTCCCACTCTTTGGGACCCCGTGGACTGTAGCCTACCAGGCTCCTCAGTCCATGGAATTTTCCAGGCAAGAGTACTAGAGTGGGTTGCCATTTCCTTCTCCAGGGGATCTTCCCAACCCAGGGATTGAACCCGGGTCTCCCACACTACAGGCAGACGCTTTACCGTCTGAGCCACCAGGGAAGCCCTTATTACCTGGAGACCAGTTGGAAAGAAAGGGACAGAGCAGTCTTGTACATAGATCAGTCACATCCAGTGCCGATAGGGCCTTCGTTAAGAAACACCACTCCAAAGGTAAAAAGTGTTTTCTTGGTGAAGACTGTAAATACTTCTCTTCTTAGTGCTTTAGGTCAGGGTGAGATGATTCAGTGAAGGACAGGATCCTCTCCCCCAGCTACAAGCACTCACTTTCCTTGGCCCCAGTCTGCCTCGTGGACTGCTGAGCCCCACTCTGCCCTCAGACCCCTGCACTTCATTTCTTCTGCTCCTCCAACAGCCCCCCTCCTTTCCACCTTGGGGACTTTCCTTCATGCTGTTCACTCTACTTAAAAAGTATCTGTCCCACCTTCGTTCTTTCCACCTGTTTCTTTCTTTTTTAAAAGAATTTTTATTCTGTCCTGGAGTGTAGTTGATTAACAATGTGTGTTAATTTCAGAGGTACAGCAAAGAGATTCAGTTACACATATACATTCAAATTCTTTCCCCATTTAGATTATTACAGAATATTGAGCAGCGTTCCCTGTGCTATACAGTAGATCTTTCTACCTGCATATTTCTTTTTTTTTTTTTTTGCATTTGAATTGGTTTTAATTGACTTTTGATTTACTTTTGGAAACAGTGTTAAAATGAGAGAAAAGTTCCAAGCGTGAGACAAACAGACATTTTCACAAAACTCCCCTATCTCCCATATATTCTCCTGAAGTACCATTTATATTTCTTAAATATTTTTTGTTATAAGTGCCCCTCCTTCCCCAAGTACCTGTTTTTCAGAAGATGCCTTTTTGTCCTACTTCCTGTCATTTACTAAGTAGTATATCAACTCCCAGTTGTAGTCAGCCCTTCAAGTCACATTTCTTTGTGAACCTCTGCATATTGTTGTTATTGTTCCGTTGCTCAGTCATGTCCATCTCTTTGCAACCCCATGGACTGCAACATGCCAGGCTTTCCTGTCCTTCACCATCTCCTGGAGTTTGCTTAAACTCAATGTCCATTTAGTCAAAGATGCCATCTAACTATCATCCTCTGTCGCCCCCTTCTCCTCTGGCAGCAATCTTTTGCAGCATCAGGGCCTTTTCCAGGAAGTCGGCTCTTCCCATCAAGTGGCCAAAATATTGGAGCTTTAGCATCAGTCCTTCCAATGAATATTCAGGGTTGATTTCTTTTAGGATTGACTTGTTCATTCTCCTTGCAGTCCAAGGGACTCTCAAGAGTCTTCTCCAGCACCACAGTTTGAAAGCACCAATTCTTTAGCACTCAGCCTTGTTTATGGTCCAACTCTCACATGTGTACATCATTCCTGGAAAGCTATTTAAATGTTTTTTCTCATGGTTATCTGCTTTTGTCAATTTAATTGGCAGATTCCCATTAACTGAACCTAAGAGGGTGGAGGAAGTGTTTTCCTGCCCAACAATTCCAAGAGCTGACATGTTAATAATGCTCACTTAATCCTTGATCCCCTTGTCTTTCTGTCCTCTCTGAGATCTGACTTGGGAGAACTCCAGTTTCATATGAGACTGATGACCCTTCTCCCCTGTCACCCTCTCCAAGGGTCTCGGTGCTGCACTGCCCAGTGATCCTGCTGCTGCTGCTGCTAGGGTGCTTCACTCGTGTCCGACTCTGTGCGACCCCACAGACGGCAGCCCATCAGGCTCCCCCGTCCGTGGGATTCTCCAGGCAAGAACACTGGAGTGGGTTGCCATTTCCTTCTCCTACCTGCATATTTCTTACTGGTCTCTTAGCATTCCTCTTCCTCCAGAACCTTCCCTCATGTCCTGTAGTAGTTCTGGTTCACATGATATGAGCCTTCGGAGCACTCTGTGTGAAACCATTTGGGTGGTGTTTCGGTGGCTCCCAAGAGCTCTGGTACCAAAGTTCCTTATGTCTCAGTGTGGATAAAATTCAGCGAGAGGTAAAGTGATTGATAAGAAGTGATCTATTAGAATTGGATGCTTTTGAGGCTTAAAAACAGTCTTTTTTCATAAGCAAAGGAAAAGTAGGGGGGGGGGGGAAACGTTGTCTTTCTTGAGTAGACATCATGCTTCCATTATCAGCTCCTCCTCCAGGTTGAGCAGGAGAGTTTTCTCGTCTCTTCATGGTCAAGCTAGGTCCACAAATTGTTTTTTATGTGTTCAGAGGGCATGTCCTAGGGATCATTAACTTAGTGAGCTCACTGGGCAGGATGTGCATCTCATGCCAGCATCATTTTCTTGTTTGGGGGCATGTCTTGTGCCTCTGATGCATCGTTTTGTTGCTTAGCAAGCCTGCTTTTGGTTGTATGTGCCTCTCTTGAGTAATCATTAACTTACAGGGTCTCCCATAATTTTTCTACTTACAATCCCCTAGTGGAATTAACTATGTAATCACCTACTTTATCCCTTTACTCTGCCCCTTGTGTGTGTATCTCTTTAATGACATTTATCACAATTATGAAATATTGGTGGAAGAAAGGAAGGGAGTGAGGAGGAGGAGGGGAAGGAAGGAAGGAGAAAGACCCATTTGGCTGTTTGATAAGAGGGGAAACAGCACACATGTTAAAAAAAAAAAAGACTCTTAGATCACTCCTTGTTAATTGAGGACCTTGACTAACTTTTCTAAATGATCTGAACCTTGGTTTTCTCATTCACAATATGAGGATAAAGTGTATTTGTGGGGATTAAATGAGGTAAATATAGAGAATGGCTTGCTCAGTGTCTGACACATGGGGAGGTGCTCAGTGATTGTCCAGTCTTCTTTCCCCTTCCTCCTCTTCCCTAGTGGAAGGACATATACATACCGAAATTTAATTGAGAAAGTTGGACTTAAAAGTTAGCCTTTATACCTTGCATGACAGAGTGGAGATATCTCTAAGCCACCTAAACAGGTTTGAGGGACTCTGAGAACTCATGAATGCCTTAAAGCCAGATGGTCAGTATTACAGCCTAACAGCAGACCTGGAGGCTGCCGGTTGGCAAAGCAATCAATCCAGTGCTCTGACTTCACAGGGTGTCATGTGTGAAAGAAGTTGCACAATGAAACTACTGGGCAGAGGGTGGGCAGTTGTAATCGGCTGTGAATAGAAGCAATGAAGGGAATTTATAGACACTAATGTGGAGTTGTTGCTCAATATTCTTAAAAGATGTGCTCTTTTCTGCACAAGGCTGGCAAGTGTCTGTAGGATGACTACACCCAACTTCTTGGGAGGAATTTGAGCTAACTGGGAAGCAGGGCATCTCTAAAAGTTAACTGAGTCCTTTGTGACTCTGAGTTCCAGGTCCTACTAAAGTCCTACTCAGCAAAATGGAATGACGGTTTGGGAGGTGTCAGTGACATCTGTCTGAGGTGGAGTCTAGTTATTATTAAAGGTAGAAGGAATTCTAAGTGAATACAATTTAGATTTGCATGATTCCCTCCTCAAAGGAAACCTCTGGGCACATTTACAATCCTGTAATTAAAACTGATAATAGCATTATAAAACATGGGTATTATCTTCAGAGGAGAACTTCTGAGTACTCTTACTATCCCAGAGACAAATAAACTCTTAGAAGTCAGACACTAGGGGAGTCATAAGAGTCTCGCTTCCTTTCTAAGCAATCCACCCTCCTAAGTGACTTTCGGAATAATAGGGTAGTAAGTAAGTTTCATTGTGCAACTTCTTTCACACATGATGCCATGTGAAGTAAGAGCACTTGACTGTTTTGCTAACAGGCAGACTCCAGAACTGCTATTATGCTACAATACTAACCATCTATCGCAACTTTAGAGAACCCCAGGAATTAACTCTGTAGAAGACCACAGTTGTTTCCTGATTAAAGCCCTGAACCACTTTTCTTTCTCAGACAGGCTTCTTACACTTACTTTCTTTCTTCCACAAGCCCTGAAGGTTGCCAAACTCACCTGCCTTTACCAATCCTGTCCTGAATTTAAGAGAAAAAGTTTGGCATCCTGCAGCCCCCTCAGTCCAGAAATGATTGGTCATCCCAGCTTAGGATGCATTCCCTCACTCCCGCCAGACTCCTAAACTCTGTGATCCTCTCACTCCTAAGCTATTAATCCCATTTTATATCTAAGTAATTCTTATACAAAGCCACCAGAAGGAAATGACAGAGATGTGCCCTTATGGAGGGGATCAGTTCAGTTCAGTCACTCAGTCGTGTCCGACTCTTGCAACCCCATGAACTGCAGCACGCCAGACCTCCCTGTCCATCACCAACTCCTGGAGTTTACTCAAACCCATGTCCATCAAGTCGGTGATGCCATCCAGCCATCTCATTCTCTGTCATCCCCTTCTCCTGCCCCCAATCCCCCCCAGCATCGGGGTCTTTTCCAATGAGTCAGCTCTTCGCATCAGGTGGCCAAAGTATTGGAGTTTCAGCTTCAACATCAGTCCTTCCAATGAACACCCAGGACTGATCTCCTTTAGGATGGACTGGTTGGATCTCCTTGCAGTCCAAGGGACTCTCAAGAGTCTTCTCCAACACCACAGTTCAAAAGCATCAATTCTTTGGCGCTCAGCTTTCTTCACAGTGCAACTCTCACATCCATACATGACCACTGGAAAAACCATAGCCTTGACTAGACAGACCTTTGTTGGCAAAGTAATGTCTCTGCTTTTTTAACATGCTGTCTAGGTTGATCATAACTTTCCTTCCAAGGAGTAAGTGTCTTTTAATTTCATGGCTGCAATCACCATCTGCAGTGATTTTGGAGCCCAGGAAAATAAAGTCTGACACTGCTTCCACTGCTTCCCCATCTATTTCCCATGAAGTGATGGGACCAGATGCCATGATCTGTTTTCTGAATGTTGAGCTTTAAGCCAACTTTTTCACTCTCCTCCTTCACTTTCATCAAGAGGCTTTTTAGTTCCTCTTCACTTTCTGCCATAAGGCTGGTGTCATCTGCATATCTGAGGTTATTGATATTTCTCCAGGCAATCTTGATTCCAGCTTGTGCTTCACCCAGCCCAGCGTTTCTCATGATGTACTCTGCATATAAGTTAAATAAGCAGGGTGACAATATACAGCCTTGACGTACTCCTTTTCCTATTTGGAAACAGTCTGTTGTTCCATGTCCAATTCTAACTGTTGCTTTCTGACCTGCATACAGGTTTCTCAAGAGGCAGGTCAGGTGGTCTGGTATTCCCATCTCTTTCAGAATTTCCCACAGTTTATTGTGATCCACATAGTCAAAGTCTTTGGCATAGTCAATAAAGCATAAATAGATGTTTTTCTGGAACTCTCTTGCTTTTTCGATGATCCAGTGGATGTTGGCAATTTGATCTCTGGTTCCTCTGCCTTTTCTAAAACCAGTTTGAACATCTGGAAGTTCATGGTTCACATACTGTTGCAGCTTGGCTTGGAAAAATTTAAGCATTACTTTACTAGCATGTGAGATGAGTGTAATTGTGTGGTAGTTTGAGCATTCTTTGGCATTGCCTTTCTTTGGGATTGGAATGAAAACTGACCTTTTCCAGTCCTGTGGCCACTGCTGAGTTTTCCAAATTTGCTGGCATATTGCGTGCAGCACTTTCGCAGCATCATCTTTCAGGATTTGAAATAGTTCAACTGGAATTCCATCACCTCTACTAGCTTTGTTCGTAGTGATGCTTTCTAAGGCCCACTTGACTTCACATTCCAGGATGTCTGGCTCTAGATGAGTGATCACACCATCATGATTATCTGGGTCATGAAGATCTTTTTTGTACAGTTCTGTGTACTCTTGTCACCTCTTCTTAATATATTCTGCTTCTGTTAGGCCCATACCATTTCTGTATGGAAATGCAAAAAAGCAAAATGGCTGTCTGAGGAGGGCTTACAAATAGCTGTGAAAAGAAGTGAAAAGCAAAGGAGAAAAGGAAAGATATTCCCATTTGAATGCAGAGTTCCAAAGAATAGCAAGGAGAGATAAGAAAGCCTTCCTCAGCGATCAGTACAAAGAAATAGAGGAAAACAATAGAATGGGAAAGACAAGAGATCTCTTCAAGAAAATTAGAGATACCAAGGGAACATTTCATGCAAAGATGGGCTCGATAAAGGACAGAAATGATATGGAGGGGATATACGAATCCATAGTAATTTTTCTTCATTTTTAAACTTAAAAATATTCCTTTCTGTTTTTCTTTAATAAAAAATGTGAAAGTAGCAAAAAAACTGTAGAGTCAGAATGCTTCAAATTCTTTCTTCACGTGTTAGTAGCTCAGTTGTGTTAGACTCTTTGTAACTCCATGGACTGCAGTCCTCCAAGTGCTTCTATCCATGGGATTTCCCAGGCAAGAATACTGGAGTGGGTTGCCATTTCATTCTCCAAGGGATCTTCCTGACCCAGGAGTCAAATCCAGGTCTCCTGCATTGCCAGAAGATTCTTTACTGTCTGAGCCACATGTTTTATATAGTTGGGGTCATAATATACAAACAGTTTTGCAACATGCTTTCTTTCACTTAACACCAAGAATATTTCCCTGTGTTATTAAAAACTTTGAAATAAGCACCTTTTAAAAAATAGTTATATCCACTCTATAGCTATACTGTAATCATTTCTCTAATGACAGACATTTATGTTGTATTCAGTTTTTCAGTGTTTTAAAATAACCTAACAGTAAACATTCTTGCTTGTATTTTAAATTATTTCCTCTTGAAATAATTCTTAGGTGAGAAAGTATTAGGACTGAGTGTAAATATGTTAATACTCTTAATATATATATACTAAATTAGTTTCAAAAGGCATATATTCTCATCAACAACCTGGGAGTGATATGTTTATATATACTCTGCAACACTAAATAGTAACAATTTAAAAATCTTTGTCAAAAAAGTAGTTTCAGTGTTGTTTTAATTTGAAGTACTTTGATAACTGGTGTGGTTGGACACTTTTCATATGCTATTGGCCATTTTTATTTCTTTATTTGTGCATTATTTCAGTAGTTTGCTCATTTATCTCTTATCCACAATATGACCAGTTATTTTATTACAAAAGTAACTAAAAATAATGAACATATTATAAAATGTTAGAAAATATTAATATTTATAGTTCTATAGTACATGCACTTTTTAAATTTTTTATTTATTTTTGTCTGCACTGGATCTTCCTTGCTTTGCAGAGGCGCGGGCTTCTCGTTTCATTGGCTTTCTTTTTGTTACGGCGCACAGGCTCTAGGTACGTGGGCTTCAATAGTTGCAATGCATGGGCTCAGTAGTTGTGACTTGCCTACCTTGGAGCTTGCAGGCTCCAGTAGTTGTGAGTATGGGCTTAGTTGCTCCATGGCATGTGGAATCTTCCAGGACCAGGAATGGAACCTGGGTCCCCTACATTGGCAGGCGGACTCTTTACCACTACACCACCAGAGAAGTCCATAATATGGTCTTTAAGGAACTCAATCCAATACATTGAGAATATCTTTCTATGCCTACCAGCAATAATTTTTAATGGCTACATGATGTTCTATTATATGGATAAATTATAACTATTTTCACCAATCCTTTGGGACATGTAAGTTGTGTCTAATGTTTCCACATTAAAAATGATTGTGTGGTGAGTGTAATGAACATCTGGTTCATTTATTTTGTGCACTTGTCCAATCATTTATGTAAAGTCCTAAAAATGGAATTTGGTCAAGATGTACAGAGGTTTTTTATATGTATTACAGAATTTCCCTCCACAATGATAATACCAATTTCCAGCCCCAACAGCAGCACATAAAAGGAGTAATTTCACGTACTCTCACCAACAGTATTATCATCCTTTAAAATCTGCAATATAATAGGCAAAAAGATGTCCCATTGTTTTAATTTACATTTATTGAAACACTAGTGAAGCTGAAGTTCATTTGTGGGCTCATTGTGGTTTCTTGAATTTCCATTGTAAAGTGTTGGTCCCTGTCATTTGCCTTTTTATCAGGTTGTTGCCTTTCTTTTTCCTGTTGGATTATTTCATTCATTGTAAGAGCTCTTTAAATACTAAGTATTTAGTACTAACCCTTTGTCAATCACATATGTCTCCATTTACCATTTTCCTTTTGACTTCACAAGAGGTAGTATAGGGAGAGACTATACTGGCTCTGCTATTTACCAGCTGTGGTGGGTGCTATATAGAGGCCCTATTCAGAGGCCCTTTACTAAATAAACATCTCCCAGCTGCTGTGAGACTGGCTTCTAAGGATTACAGCTGCTCTCCTCTCTGTGGAGTTTGCACTAGAGGGAGCTGCCATACCTGGGGAAGTTACATTTCGGCCCATCCTGATAGAGGGAACAAAAAGTCAGCTCCCTTCTCTAAAGTGAGGTTTATGCTCTAGACTCTAGAGCCCTCTGTCTATGAATCGGACCAAGGCTAAGATTTCCTTGGAGTTATTCTTGCTCTGCTCTTTTCTGTTCCCTATCCCTTTCACTGCTCTCTTTATAGGTTCCTCCTGTAGAGGTCTCAATAAATCCTGTGGATCTAAATTCCTGTCTCAGGATATGCTTCTAGGGAAGCCAACCTTATATTCTGTAAAATGGGGTTAATATTAGTACCTACTTCATAGGGTTGCTGTGAAGATTAAACACTAATTAAAATAATAGTAATAACAAAAAGTATATAGTATTTATATGCACTAGGTATTGTCCTAAGCAATTTACATGTATTAATTCATTTAGTCCTTATGTCAGTCAAGATACAGGTATAATCCTTAAGCATGTAAAGTGCTTAGAACTGTGCCTGGTGCATATTTAGCATCAATTAATCTTAGCTATTATTATTGATTGATTAACTCTCCATTTCAGATCAAAGATTAAGCCTGTTAATAGGTTGTTTCCTCCTGCATTTTGAGGTCTCCTTCCCATGCCCCTTTTCTTAGGTGTTCCTTTAAAAGCTCCTTCCCCTTAATTTTTTCTCTTTTATTCCAAAAGGTAGAGCTGCCATGCCTACATTCTTGCTGAGGAACCTCCACACCCATCATTCTGACTTTCTTTCAGTAAAGGGAGCGCTGTTATTCTTTGATAGATTTGTTGGAAATGGAAGCAACAGGTGTTATCTACCTGCTTATTCAAATTTGTGTTGATTCAATGGTGTCATTTATAACTCAGAGAAAAGTCCAGCTATCCAACTTCAGCTTTAAAAAAAAAAAAAAGCTAAGCTTGATCTTGATCTATCCTGAAAACCCAGCAGGTTTAAGGTTATACACACTCATTGCTCTCTTCCTTCTGCAAGGCACTGGAAAATGGTCAAGGAAGCCTGTGTTTCAGGGGGTCATCTAGAAATGTGCAGTAAGAACAGCATTGCTGTTTTCCTAGTACCGAGCAGAGTGTTTGCTATATGTTATTGAATAGATGATTGAGTTTACAAAGTTGACATCAATTAATAGTTGTTTATATGTATTTATTAATATTTACCACTTAATATAGTCACCATTTCCTTCCTGCATCCTTAACTATCCATCTAAGATCATTTTCCTTCTTGATGGAGAACCCACACAGCTTCAGTCAGTGAGGCTCTGTAATGGCAAAGTCAGTTTTTGTTTACCTGAAAATGCCTTTATTTAATCCTCATTTTTGAAAGATATTTCCACTGGTTAAATAATTTGAGACTGACAGTCAGTTTCTCTGACCATAATACCAAAGATATTCTTCTTCTGGTTTACTTTTCTTGCAGTTGCAAAGTCAAATGTCTGCCTCATTTTTGTTCCATTGGAGGTAATTGGTCATTTCTCTCGATGGTTTTACGGTTGGTTACTTCTTTGTTTTCAGTGCTCTGCATTTTCATTATCTCATGTCTAGGTGTAAATTTTTTTTTTTTTTAATCCTGCTGGAAGTGTTACCTGCTTCTTTTCTCATCTTAGAATTTCAATCAGACATGTATTAGATCTTCTCACTCTATCCTCTGTGATTCTTTTATATGAAAAAACTAGTTCAGTTCTATCTTCCAATTTGCTGATTCTCTTCCGCCTGTCTAATCTGCTGTTAAACCTGTCAGTGAATCTTAAATTCTGATTATTATGGATTTAAAAAAAATTTTTAAAGCCTGGATTTTTTTCAACCTGCCATTCAATTTTTGCAGAACGTTGTTATTTTCTTTAATCATATTAAAAACACTTATTTATAATCCATGGCTATAATCAATTCCAGTTTTAAAGTCTTTATGTATTTGATTCTGTTATCTGAGATTTTTTTATTCACTTTTGGGTTTTGTTTTGTTTTTTTTTTCCTGTTAATTCTTGTACAAGATGTCTTGTCTCTTTGTATGATTTGTGATTTGACTGAGAGTTCACATTTCTTGGAAGTTTTTCTATAGAAATGTTTGGGATATGGGTTAAGTTGGTGTTACAGTCAACTTGGGTTGACAAAATACCATAAAGTAAGATACCATTATAGAAATAAAACACCTATTCCTCATAGTT
Organism: Cervus canadensis; assembly: GCF_019320065.1. Classification (NCBI taxonomy): domain Eukaryota; kingdom Metazoa; phylum Chordata; class Mammalia; order Artiodactyla; family Cervidae; genus Cervus; species Cervus canadensis. The sequence goes on along the minus strand of NC_057387.1, from coordinate 33,353,837 downwards.
CTGAAGCCTGGAAATCCAAGATCAAGGTACTGGCAGACTCAGTGTTTGGTGAGGGCCCATTTTCTGATTCATAGAAGGCCATCATCTCACTTTGTTTCACATGGTAGAAGGGCTGAGGTTGTTCTCTGAGGTCTTCTCTATAAAGGCTCTATTCTCATTCACAAGGGCCCCACTCTTACGAATAATTACCACCCAGAGGCCTTATCTCCAGATACCATCACACTGAGGATTAGGTTTAAACATGAATTTTGCAGGGACACAGACATTCAGCCTATAGCATTTAGATTTCTCTAAATGTGACCTGGTTTACCTTTGCCAGCTATGTGAGAGCACCACCAACCTGAAACCACTTTAAGGTAAATTATGTGCTTGAGTTTTTTCAGACAACCCAGGTACAGGAGATTATTGACTTTGGTTAAAAAAAAGTCTCAGAGGAGGTATTTCCCCTCCATCCTACTGTAAGGCTGCTTATAGGCAACTTTCTCTTGTAGTCTTCTGGAAAAAGGCTTAAGAGGCCTTCCGGGGGATCCTGGCTTTATGTGTGGAGTTTCTTATGAAATTTCTCATCTTGGCAGGAACCTGGCCTTTGTTTCTTTTTTCTATGCCTCATGAGACCATGATAACTAAAACTCAAATTCATCTGGTTTAGCCAAGACAAAGCTTGGTTTCAGCATTCTACTTATCTCTTACTAGTTTTTGGCTTCTGAGTAATCAGTCCTTACTTTCATGCTAGCTTATTAACAAATTTTCTATTTTTTTAAAAAATATTTAAAACCATTTTAAGTTGCTTTCAGTCTGAGAGTGGGACTGTTTCATTACTATCAGAAATGGAAGTCTACAAAGTGATCTTCCTATGTTTCATTCTGAAAAATTCCAAATTTCCAGAAAAGGTAAAACAATAATATACGAGTAGTATAGTACAAGAATAGTGTGTAATACTATCAGTCAGTCAGTTCAGTCGCTCAGTCACGTCCGACTCCTTGTAGCCGCATGAATCCCAGCACACCAGGCCTCCCTGTCCATCACCAACTCCTGGAGTTTACCCAAACCCATGTCCATTGAGTCGGTGATGCCATCCAACCATCTCATCCTCTGTCGTCCCCTTCTCCTGCCCTCAATCTTTCCCAGCATCAGGGTCTTTTCTAACGAGTCAGCTCTTCGCATCAGGTGGCCAAAGTACTGGAGTTTCAGCTTCAACATCAGTCCTTCCAATGAACACCCAGGACTGAACTCCTTTAGGATGGACTGGCTGGATCTCCTTGCAATCCAAGGGACTCTCAAGACTCTTCTCTAACACCACAGTTCAAAAGCATCAATTCTTCTGTGCTCAGCTTTCTTTATAATCCAACTCTCACATTCATACATGACCACTGGAAAAACCATAGTCTTGACTAGACAGATCTTTGTTGGCAAAATAATGTCTCTGCTTTTTAATATTCTGTCTAGGTTGGTCATAACTTTCCTTCCAAGGAGTAAGTGTCTTTTAATTTCATGGCTGCAATCACCATCTGCAGTGATTTTGGAGCCCAAGAAAATAAAGTCTGACACTATGTCCACTGTTTCCCCATCTATTTCCCATGAAGTGATGGGACCAGATGCCATGATCTTAGTTTTCTGAATGTTGAGCTTTAAGCCAACTTTTTCACTCTCCTCTTTTACTTTCATCAAGAGGCTCTTTAGATCTTCTTCACTTTCTGCCATGAGGGTGGTGTCATCTGCATATCTGAGGTTATTGATATTTCTCCAGGCAATCTTGATTCCAGCTTGTGCTTCATCCAGCCCAGCATTTCTCATGATGTACTCTGCATATAAGTTAAATAAGCAGGGTGACATATACAGCCTTGATGTACTCCTTTTCTTATGTGGAACCAGTCTGTTGTTCCATGTCCAATTCTAACTGTTGCTTCCTGACCTGCATACATGTTTCTCAAGAGGTGGGTCAGGTGGTCTGGTATTCCCATCTCTTTCAGAATTTCCCACAGTTTATTGTGATCCACACAGTCAAAGGCTTTGGCATAGTCAATAAAGCATAAATAGATGTTTTTCTGGAACTCTCTTGCTTTTTCGATGATCCAGCGGATGTTGGCAATTTGATCTCTGGTTCCTCTGCCTTTTCTAAAACCAGTTTGAACATCTGGAAGTTCACGGTTCACGTATTGCTGAAGCCTGGCTTGGAGAAATTTAAGCATTACTTTACTAGCATGTGAGATGAGTGCAATTGTGCAGTAGTTTGAGCATTCTTTGGCATTGCCTTTCTTTAGGATTGGAATGAAAACTGACCTTTTCCAGTCTTGTGGCCACTGCTGAGTTTTCCAAATTACTATATAGTATATATATATACATATATACTTATACATGTACAGTATAGTTATAGTACAAGAATAATATCTTATACTATTATATAATAGTGCAAGAATAGTATCTATCTATCTATATTGTTGTTTAGTTGCTAAGTTGTGTCCAAATTTTCTGCTACTCCTATGGACTGTAGCCCACCAGGCTTCTCTTTCCATGGGATTTCCCAGGCAAGAATACTGGAGTGGGTTGCCCCTTCCTTCTCCAGGGGATCTCCTTAATGATCCAGGGATTGAACCTGCATCTCCTGCATTGGCAGATAGATTCTTTACCACTCAGCCACTAAGGAAGCCCTACACACACACACACACACACTCACACACACTCACACACACACTCACACACACTCACACACACACCTCCATATATCTTTATCTAGGCGCACACACACACACACACACACGCACACCCCTCCCCATATATCTTTATCTAGACCCAATTGTTAATACTTGGTTTTTGTTTCTCTCTCTTTTGCTGAGCCATTTGAATATAAGTTACAGAAGTCATGGCTCTTTACCCTTAATATTTCAGCTTGCATCTTCTAAAAATAAAAAAATTCTTCTATATCACCATAATTCCATGTCATATGTAAGAAAATAAACAGTAATTCCATAATATTGTCTAATATACAGTCTATATTCAAAATTTCCCAGTTGCTTTTCAAATGTCTTTGAACATTTTTCTTCAACTCTCTTTTTCTCTCTCTATCCCCTACCCACCTCTGATTTAGAACCCCATCAAGATTCTCGAACTTTTCCTGGTCTGTTTTTTGTAAACAATAATGCTTACGAAGAGTCTGGGCTAGTTGTCTTATAGAATGTCTCAAATTCTAGATTTATTCCATAGTACTTTTTATTTATTTATTTATTTATTTTTTTTGCTTACCCCCACCCACATCCCTGTGTTTTTGACTTGCAGTGTTCATCCTTTGTAAAACTCAGATGTTACTCCCTAGGAGATAGAATCACTCCCTCCTCTCTCCTTGTTTTCGGATATATCGATTATCACATCGTGGAGTAATTATTTCTATACAGACCTTACTCTTTGAAGGTGAACTTCATGGCGGCACATTCCCTCATCTAGCCCTGTGCCTGACAACGACGGGGTTAAGTAATTGCGGTAAATGAAAGACTCGTGTATATTTGGGAATGAAAATAGGGTTGGAAGGCCCAGAAGAGATCCTCTTAACATTGAAAGGTTTCCACAGTACTTTTTTAAAAAATATATAAACAGATGAAGTTATTCCCAAGTTTAAAATCTCTCACTGGCTTCTTTAACATTTAAACAAATAAAGCCCAAACACATTTCCCTGGTTTACAAAGGCCTACTGGAGCTGTAAGCTGTCCTCAGCCTCCTTCCAGCTTCTCAAACACACAAAGCTAGTCCTCACATTAAAAGTCAGTCCTTGCATTGGATGTTCCCTTCTGCCTAATGTGCTCTTCCCTGAGCTGTGCTGGAAAGTTGTCTCTTTTTGATTATTATAATTTCAATTTGAATACTGTCTTCTCATAGTGGCCTGTCTTACCTTGACACTCAATGTAGAGCTGTCATTCAGTCACTCTCACATTCCCCTGCTTTGAATTCTCCTCACTGATATCATTCTTATTTATTTTAATTGAATTCCAGAATGTCCTGCTAATTACTATATTCCCAGCACCTAGAGCTACCCAGGTGGCGCCAGTGGTAAAGAACCCGCCTGCCAATGCAGGAGACACAAGAGACACAAGAGATTCGAGTTCAATTCCTGAGTTGGGAAGATCCTCTGGAGAAGGAAATGATGACCCACACCAGTATCCTTGCCTGGAGAATTCCACGGACAGAGGAGCCTGGTGGGCTACAGTCCATGAGGTCGCAAAGAGTCGGACACGACTGAGCCGCACACAGAGAACAGTTCCTAATACAGAGCAAAAGCTGAGTAAATATTTGCTGAATACTGTGATGAATAAGCTGAAAGCTGAGGGCTGAAAAGAGCCTGGGGAAAAATCTCGCAGAGGGAACTGGCAGGGAAGGCCCTGAGAGAACCCTGAGGATTAGTCTATTCCAGGGTCTGAGAAAGGTCCTGTGTACTTGGAGGGAAGTGAGCCCTCCGGAGGGAGAGATGCAGGAGAGTGAAGAGGTGGGCAGAGGAAGATGGAGTAGGGTTTTGTGGGTCATGGTAAGAAATTTAGAGTTTATCTGAAATCAAATGAGAAGTCACTAAAGGTTTTCAAGGAGAGGAGTGACGTACTCTGATTTACACCTTTTAAAAGATATTCAGCTTGAGTAAGATGGAGGTAACTGATATGAGTGACAAAGTCATATGTGTAAGAGAAGACTTGAAAGGGGGAAATGAGGAAATGATGATTCATTTTGGACATGTTGAATTTGCTGTACTTCCTTTGTGGCTTTTGAATCAATACCCCAAAAAGATGAGTAAGAAGGGATTATAATACCTGAAATAATACAGCCAGTTAATTCAGGTGTTTATAAGCTCCTGATATTTAGGGTAGTGGCTGACAATACTGATAATAGGTACCATTTATTGAGCAGTCTGGTTAACCACTTAAAACTTACCTCTCTTAAGCATCGCAACCACCCTTTTCAAAGAGGATTTTACTATCTGTGTTTTACATTTGAGGAAACTAAGGCTAAAAAGGATAAAGCTAACCCATTCAAGAAGGAAATGGCAATCCACTCCAGTATTCTTTCCTGGAGAATCCCATGGACAGAGGAGCCTGGCGTGGGATCGCAAGAGGCGGACACAACTTAGCGACTAAACCACCAACCTGTTCAAGGTCAATCAACCAGTAAGTGGCAGAGACAAAACTAAAATCTAGGTCTAGTTTGATGCCAAAGCTGTTATTTTAGTCACTTTTCCGTAACGTGTTCCTAATAAGAGGAATGTTGCTTGGATCACTGGTTACGGCCATCATTCAGAGACATACTGAAACTGGAGTTTTCTTAACACATTCTTAAGCCTGTAAAAACATTTAAACTTCATTTCGGTGGACAAATATCTATTTGAGAAATAATCTGATTAAATTCTTCAGATAATTAAACCAAGAGAGACTATAATCTTAGTATTTTTGTAAAGAACAAACAGACCTATTTTTCAGTTAACTTGATATGAAGAGGAAATGAGCGGAAATAAAGCGTATTCTTCCTAGTTTATTTGAAATGGAGCTGCTTAAAACGCAGCAAAGCTGCCTTCCAATTTTCCTGGGAACCAGCGATTCTGCAGTCAACACAAGTTTGCTTTTTGAACAGCTGGGAACACCAGGAATTGTCACACAGCCTCAAGAACTGAGGCTGCCTTGTTCAAACTTTCACACGGGGCCCTCTGTTCCCTTCACAGAGCCCTCTTTTTCTCAAACATCCCACAAACGCCGCTGGGAGTCTGTCTCTGGGCCGGCACCAAGCCTTCAGGGCAGGAGGCACTTGTTTGGGATTCCCGTCTTTCAGAGGTCTTTCTGGTCTCGGCCAGACCCATCTGAAGGACGCTTTGTGGACGATATTTTTCGCCCACTCGCCACTGCCTGAAGAAGAAACGCGAGGGCAGGAAAGTATTAATAACTTCGGTTTGGTGGTTGAGGACAGACCCTTGAGCCACGGAGGGACTAAGAGCCCACAGGCCTTCCCTCAATCGGACACGCAGTCCCAGCCCAGCCCGGGGGGCGGGGGCAGCGCGCCGATCGCCCCGCCTCCCGCCGGCCATTGGCGGGTCCGAAAGACGCGGGGCGTTGTCTGTTTGAATGGGAGCGCCCGGAGCTGGGCGCAGGCGCAGACGGGGGGCGCGGTAGCTGGCGGGCGGTGCTGCGGGACCCTTGCGTGGCGGCCGACGCTGGGGGCGGTGAGGAGGGAGCGGGACTTCTGGCCCACGTGACCTGGGGGCGGGGGGCGCGCGCCGGCCTCCCGCGGTGCCTCTGCTTGGGGACCTGCCGCGGGAGCGGCCGCTGCCACCCGCCTGTTGCGCAGGTGGCCGCTGCTGCTGCAGCTTCGCCGTCCCCGCCGCGCTCCCTAAACTCGCCGGCCCCCGGGAGGTGAGTTCGGAGGGACGTTTGTGGACGCCGGACGGAGGGAGGTGACAGGGAGGGGGGCGTGAGAGTGAGTGGGGCGTGTGAGTGAGTGGGGGGCGGGCTCTGTGTCCAAGGTCTGGGGGCGATCTCCTTTGTTCGCGTCAGGAGGGGGCCAGAGTGGTCGCGGGGACGCAAGTCGAGAAATCAGAAATTCGGGGTGAGGAGTAGCCGGCTCCAGGTCGAGCACTCAGTTTCTTTCAAGTTGGACATTTAAAAATTAGAGTACATCCTAAGGGCTCTCTTCCCTAATTTGTTCGTTTAATAAGAAGTACAGCAGGATACAAGAACAACTTACGTATTCTGAGTGTGGGTAACAAACAAAAACGCGAAACCCGGTGGAATTAAATCCGAGAAGGATCGCGTTTCTTGTAGTGGTGAGTTTGCTGTCTAGAGCAGGCAGCCTCTGTCAGACACCTGCGTTTACCAAATTGAAGTTAATGGACTCTGGGGAAATCAACCTGTCGCTTTACCATAGGAATTGATAGTTGCTGCAAAAAGTTTTAGTAAGCATTGAATGTCAAGAAAGCCCTTTCCTGAAAATCTATAGAGTATCTTCGAATAATAAAAAACCTATAGTTTCCTTGTTTAATGGTAACCAGTTAGCTCATTTTTAAACTGTTATCATTTGAACTCTTAAAGAAAACGACTAAGGGTGGAAAATTTATTTGCTTTAATGTATAATATAACCCTCCCGTGGAATTAAACGAAGTAGATTCTTGGCTTTCCTTTCAGTCGGCTTGTATTGGAGTCTGGTGGCCTGTGTGGGAAGCTGAATTTTGAAGCTGCCACTTTAGAAGGGTGCACGGAAGATTTCCGGCTTTATAATCACCTGTGCGATTACCTGATAAATGCCACTTTTGCTTGGCTTGTCATTATTCAAGAGGCAGCTTTGGTTAACCGTTTAGAAGTCAGTAATCATCATTTAAAGGGGGCAGATCGCTTTTGGTTGACGTGTGAGTGTGTGTGTGTAGTGTGGAGGCTCAGGGGAGGAGGGACAGCTTACCTTGAAGCTGATACAGAGTAAAAAGTTATGTGTTACTGTTTTAGAAAGCTTTCCCTCCAAATCCTCTTTGGCTGGATAAACTGTTTAGTTGTATTAACTTCTGTTATTAAATCAGACATTCAGTGTTACAGTGTTTTAATATAAATCTCAGACTTGGTACTAGGCTAATTAAAACAAAGATAGGATATAGTAGTTTTTAAAATGGCCTTGTTCTTAAGCATAAAATGTTTCTAATTTACCTAAAAGATAAAAACTTTTTAATTAGATCTCTTGAATTTTAAAATTGAAAATGTGACATAGATTTAGACTAGCATTCTAAATCTAATAGATGTGTAATTTTTAAAACAACAATGGCAATTATGATTATTACTACTATATTGAGTACTTCTGTTAAGTACCAGAGCCAGGCATTGAGGTGCTTTTTGTAAATCATATCTCTAATCACCAAGACACATGTTGGATAAGTTTCATTATGCCAAACCAACCCTGAGAGTTTTACTAGATCATTTAAGTAGTAACTAGTCACTGTGCAGAGATTCAAACCATGACCAAGTCCCAGTTGCTTCTCTGTGTTTCTTTAAATCTCGGGGTCTCTAGATTACATTCGTAGAGACATAATCCCACTTTTAAGATGCCTGTATGTGCTGTGTTTTGCTGTGAACTATGCAGAAATATTTCAGCCCTTCTTTTTGGACAGCTATTCTCCTTTCAATACTTTATAAATCACATAACACTTTCAATATCCTTCTAATTGTCCTTATGAAAACAGTAAAAATTTAAGAGGTTCTTCCTGAGTTATTTACATAAATATAAATATCCTTTTTACTGTGGAGCAGAAATGTACTCAAGTCTAGTTTTCTCACTACCATAGGTTTCTTTGCCTCTTAACAGTTCTTACCTTCTTCAGGCAAGAAATGAAAAAAGTTTGCTGGACGTCGATTCTGTGCAAAGCAATTTGCTTGGTGTTGTGAGATGAGGAGAGAAGGCTTTATTTTCAGTAATGGTTTCTGGAGTTTTTGAAGTAACTTTCTTCTGTCTGCCAGTTTATCTTCCTAACACAGATCCAACTTTTCAATTCCTTTGTTGAAAAAAATCACAAGATTTCTCATCGTACAAATACAAGGCCAAATACTCCTTCAGCCACATGTATATTCAGAGTCCCTCACAATTTAGTACCTTCTTAGAATTCTCTTTGCTGACTCCTAACCCCAGAAAGTGGCACACTTTCTCTACACTCCCACCCCCTCTGCTTTTGTGTGAGCATTTCCCTGTGACTGAAATGCCTTTTCTCAGTTTGCCTAGTAGTAAGGTTTACCCATCCTTCAAGTGGCAGAACAGATTTCCTTGCTTCAAAAAAACTTTTCTTAGTTCTTTTTACTTAGAATTATTCTTTCAATATCATCTCAAAGCATTACTGAATTGAATAGAAACATTTTCACACAGAATGGTGATAACTTTTGGAAGGAGAAAGCAGTTATATTTTCCTGTGAAGAATTCTGAATTCAAACTCTCTAGGGATTCTTTTAAGGCATATATAATCATTTTGCATTTGGGGTTTATTTTCTCCTTAAAAATGTATTTGAAACCAGTTTTGTCATTTCAGAGTTTTTCTGTTAAGAGAACTGATTCATTGTCATTTACTAACTCAAGATCAAGTTCAGTAGAAGGAACCACTTCTTTTCTCTTTCACTGTTTAGTTCTTCATACATATATTAATTGGTTTAAGCTGATGGCTGACCAACATTGGTAGTAGTAAAGGGCTGTGAGTCATATTTTCTGGTGATTTATTTGGTGACCAGTTTTTCTCCAAGTTATATTCTCCCCATTGTTTACAAATAAGTATTTCTTTTTTTTTCTGTCATAGTAATGTGTTCATAAGATGATGTTTATTTTGTATTCTTTGAGCTCCTATTAATTGCATTAAGTTTATCCAATAACTTATTTATTGACAAAAGGTACAGATTGGAAAGGGCAAGGATTAATGTATATATTTAGGGTTTTTTTTTTTTGTTTTTTTTAAGGAAATCGGGCTTAGTGTGAGTCATAGGGTTTTTGGATTGCAGACATTTTTCTTGTGATTACCTGGCCTTATAACCTGAGTAGTCATTTGTAATGTACTGAAAATATAATTGGGGTTGATTGAATTTAAAATTTAAAAAAAAATTATCATTGTGTCTTCTATAACCTTGATATTAAAATATTGCTTTGTATCCAATTTTACATTTACAGTAATTAACTAAAAGTCACTTATATGTTTAATTGAAACTCCTCCAAAAGGTTATTGATTTTACTAATGATTAAAAGTACAGTATATTCAAAATTTTTTATAGGAGGGAAAATTAACATTATTTGTAAACTCTGGACTTCACTTTGAGGAGAAATAAGACCAAGTAATAGGGAGAAAACTGCTAATTTTATTCTAATGAACACAGATGAGACTTCTCCTTTAGTTGGACATATTTATATTTTTAAATATAAATAAGTAGTCTTGTTGAAATAGGATTTTTGATTAACTGCTCTGCAGGGGAAAAAGGTAACCAAGGTTAGAACTGTTGCATAAAAGAAACTTCCTTTGGTTCTTGAAATTTTTAGGCAACTACCTCATCATATCCCATTGAGCAGTTTCAATGATTAGCGTAATCACTGGCATAATTCATATTGGCTCCATATAGAATCTAAAAACAGAGCCCCTTTTTAGTCTATCACCTTCCTCTCAGGAAAATATTCAATATTCAACTTCTTTCTGCTTTATCATGGGATGCCAAACCCTAAGACACTTAAGAGGCTGCCTGTGCAGTAGTGATTCTGTCTGCAGTGCTTCATGTAAAGACTGTTGAACACTGCTGTTACAGACATTCAGCCTGTCTCTTGTGAGTAGACTCATACACTTGGTCCTTTCTCACTGTTTAACAGCAGTGCTGAGAGGAAGGCTTGAACTAGTCAAATCTTTCTTCTAGATTCCATTTTGTTTTAGTAGGTATCTAATTTGAAATTTCATGTATGACTTTTTTTTAGTATTTTGATTATCCAGGGTGCATATTCTTTGAAGTCTTTTTAGCTTTATGTGATGGATAGAAATATAAATATTCTTCACCAAAATGGAAGGTTATGTATAGTTTAGTTGTTTAGAATGGTGAACTTTTAGGTGTAAACCTTTGAAAACACAATAGGGAATTCTTATATTACTAAAATTGTTTTTGGATTATACCACTTTGAAATAGTTGCATTCATTGTTTTGCCTTTTAATGTCCACAGCTCTGAACCTAAATTTCTGTTGTTCTGATCTGCCAAGAATAAATGAGAGTTTAAAATCAATAGTGCTTTGACTTTGCATGTATTTGCTGTTTTTCAAAATGATCCATGAGGATTAATTTCAAAATAAATGAGAACTCTTCTGACTGGTGGTGTGCCTTTAAGATATAGATTTACTTGGAATCTAGAACTATTATTCTAATCTGTTCTTTGAATTTATTCTTTTTATTTTGCTGATCAGTGGTCACAAGCAACTTATTAGAAAGTCTTTATAATCAAATATATATTTAGTAAGCAGTTATACTTAGTTATTTATTAACCTAAATATTAGTTATTTATTAACTAATGTTTAGTTATTTTTTAACCTAACTTGGCCTAACGTCTTATAGACTTAACACTGATTGTTGCAAACTTAAAGGTTAGCAATAAGTTAAGATGTAACCTTAGTTGATGTACATACTTTAGGATTATATATTTGCTATAAGAAAACTTTATTGATACAGTTTTTATAGCATACTCTGTGGCAAATTCTCCTTTCTCCAGAATGATAAAGAAATGATCTGCTTTACTATGCACTATTTTTTTTATTAATTTGGAATTTTGTAATTTACATTTGCTATAATGACAGTTATCAGGTAACACTATGTGTAACAGTATAGATAGATATAGATACACAGATGCATATAATCTGAAATTATGTTTAATTCACAGTATTATGCAAGTTTTATTATATTATTGGTAGAAAATACATTGAATAAAGAATCAGACCTTTTTTGCATTGCCTTATTTATTTATCCCTTAGCAATTTCTCCTTAATTTTGCCACTGAGTCATCAGTTTTTAACATTTGAATCTCATTGGTACTTTACAAATTTTAATCTAAGAAATATTAATCTCTCATTCTACTTCCCTCCACCCCCATCCTTCCCCATTTATCAAGTTTTATCTGATTTCAAATTATTAAGTTTGATACCTTTTTGTTTCTTGTGAACATAGCACTTACCAAACACAAGTTTAATATAACTATTCCATGTATTTCAACTCGGAAGTATGACTCTTACAGTCCAGTTCATCAGTTACTCTGCATATTGCTACTGTTCCACCTATCCTCATAACTGGAAGTCTTGTAAGCATCTGTCACTGTTTGACCTTTGCCCCTCTTTAAGCCATGGGGCATTATTTTCATTTTTCTGTAGGTACTCTTAGCTAGGTTACTTAATCAAGTACCTAGACGTTCTTGATCCTGACTTCATTTACTTCAGGCACTAATTTCCCACATCAGTCTTACATTCTGATGGCAGAATAAGTTTTCTTTGGCTCCTCAGCATCTGCCACATGAAAGCAAGCTCTGAACTCTTGCTGACTTTGCTTACTGTAGCTTTTGCTTTTTCTTACACTCTGCATACTCTAAGTAAACTTCCTGCTTTTCCCTTCCTACTCTGAATTTTACATGCATTGTTCCTTATACTTGCCATCCTGTTGCCTCTATATCGTTCAGATAAAATGTAACTAGAAATAGATGGTTGGATCAGATGACAAGCCATATTTAGACCATCTACAAATAAATTAGGGTATACTTACAGATACCTAATTTGACAGAAAACAGTTTACCTACGGTGGTTACTTGAGTTTTTTTGTAAGTGGATGTTTCAGCATTCTGCTTTGCTACCCCATTAGCACTGTGATGTGTGTTCTTGCTCCAACCTGACCCTGAATTCTAAAGTGGAAGAAGTTTATTTAAATATGTCCTTCATTCTTCCTCAATGTTTATTCCAGTACCAATTTATAAACAGCTACTATATCTGATTTTAAACATTACAACTGAAAGGAATTTGGGGAATTTGAGTATTGTACTTTATAGGGAATTATTAAGATAAGAGAAATTTAAAGAATTTAAATTATCAAACCTGGAGGCAAGACAAGTAAGTTATATTTATTATCAAATGGGTTTTACTAGTATATAGAGATACATGAATGAAAGAATCAGACCAAAAGTTATTGGCACTTAGGTTACAGTCAGGAGTAGATAGTTTAGATAATGTGTATGTGTTAGTCGCTCAGTCATGTCTGACTCTTTGCAACCCCATGGACTATAGCCCACCAGTCTCTTCTGGCCATGGGATTCTCCAGGTAAGAATACTGGAGTGGGTTGCCATTGCCTTCTCCAGTAAATTGAAATAAGGACAAAAAATACACAGTTAACTCTTGAAAACTGTGGAGGTGTGGGGTGCTGACTCCTTGTGCAGTGGAAAATCCACTAATAATTTTACATTTGGTCCCTCTGTATCCATGGTTCTATATCTGTGAAGTGAAGTGAAGTGAAAGTTGCTCAGTCGTTTCAGATTCTTTGCAACCCCATGGACTATACAATCCATGGAATTCTCCAGGCCAGAATACTGGAGTGGGTAGCCTTTCCCTTCTCTAGGGGATCTTCCCAAGTCAGGGATCGAACCCAGGTCTCCCGCATTGCAGGCAGATTCTTTACCAGCTGAGCCACAAGGGAAGCCCAGAAATACTGGAGTGGGTATCTTATCCCTTCTCCAACAGTGTGGATTGTGTAGTACTGTAGCATCTATTTATTGAAAAAAGTCCTCCTACAAATGGACCTGTGGAGTTCAGACCCATTCAAAGATCAGCTGTAATTGTAACTGTCTATCCCCCGTTTTGCCTAGTCACCTAGTTTGATGATTCTTTGTTGCCAGTGGAGTATAGCAAGTCTTGGATTTATTGTTTACTCTGATTGCATACCTTGGACAGTGTCTAGAAGTCTGACCGGGTATGTAATTGGGGAGTCTGCCTGTTTTGACTTCCTAATCAGGTAATTAGACATGAGACAATCTACATGCTTCTGTCAGTTTCTAGGATATGGAAAATACTTATTGCTTTCTCTTTATCTATAGTCAGACCAAAAAAATGCTGTAAGTTAACAATTTTGTTAGCAGTGTGGTTTTGGAGCATTGCTTGTTAAACCTGGGAGGTGCTTTTAAGGGCATGTGTTCTTTGTAAATTATTAGTTGTAAGTTGTAAGTCTTAATGGAGGTTGGAAATTAAACTTGATGACTTCTTAATATTCTTTCAAACCTGTAATTTCCGTTCTATTTTCTGGTCCTGTCATTGAATTTTCTTATCTTAATGAACAATTTATAGTTTAATATTATTGTAAATTTTATTAGTGTTGTACTTGTAATATATAAAAATATGCAGTGAGTTTGTTAACTCCATGTGGAGCATGAATGAACATATTGTTAATAAATTGGTTAGAGATTTTTGCAACATGAATCATTGAATAAAGAATTACTTGTTTGTTCAAGAATGTACTGTGGGGCAAAGATAGCCTCTTCAATAAGTAGTGCACGGAAAACTGGACAGCTACATGTAAAAGAATGAAATTAGAACACTTCCTAACACCATACACAAAGATAAAGTCAAAATGGATTAAAGACCTAAATGTAAGACCAGAAACCATAAAACTCTTAGAGGAAAACATAAGCAGAACATTTGATGATGTAAATCAAAGCAAGCCCTTCTATGACCCACCTCCTAAAGTAATGGAAATAAAAACAAAAGTAAACAAGTGGTACCTGATTAAACTTAAAAACACATTTGCACAGCAAAGTAAACTATAAACATGGTGAGAAAACAGCCCTCAGAATGGGAGAAAATAATAGCAAAGGAAACAACTGACAAAGAATTAATTTCCAAAATACACAAGCAGCTCATACAATTCAATATCAGAAAAACAACCCAATCAAAAAGTGGGAAAAAGACCTAGACGTTTCTCCAAAGAAGACATACAGATGTCTAACAAACAAATGAAAAGATGCTCAACATGGCTCGTTATTAGAGAAATGCAAATCAAAACTACAATGAGATACCACCTCACACCAGTTAGAATAGCCATCATCAAAAAGTCTGCAAACAATAAATGCTGGAGAGAGTGTGGAGAAAAGGGAAACCCCTTGCACTGCTGGTAGGAATATAAATTGATGCAGCCACTATGGAAGGCAATATGAGAGTCCTTAAAAAACTGGGAATAAAACCACCATACGACCCAGCAATCCCACTCCTAGGTATATGCCTTGAGGAAACCCAAACTGAGAAGGACACATGTGCCCCAGTGTTCACTGCAGCACTGTCTACAACAGCTAGGACATGGAAGCAACCTAGACGTCCATTGACAGGTGAATGGATAAAGAAGCTGTGGTACATATATACAGTGGAATACTACTCAGCCATAAAAGGAACACATTTGAGTCATTTCTAACGAGGTGGACGAACCTAGAGCCTATTACACAGAGTGAACTCGAGAAGTATAAATATCGTATACTGACATATATATATGGAATCTAGAAAGATGGTACAGATGAATTTATTTTCAGGGCCGCAGTGGAGAAACAGACATAGAAAACAGACCTAAGGACACGGGGCGGGGGGTGGGGGAGGAGGGAGAGGGTGAGATGTATGGAGAGAGTGACATGGAAACTTACAATACCGTAAGTGAAATAGACGGCTGACGGGAATTAGCTGTGTGGCTCCGGGAACTCGAGCAGGGGCTCTCGGACAGTCTAGAAGGGTGGGATTAGAAGGGGGATTCAGGAGGGGGGGTACCTATGGCTGATTCTGGTTGATGTGTGACAGAAAACCACAAAATTCTGTAAAGCAAATATCCTTCAATTAAAAAAAGTGGCAAAAAAAAAGAATTACTTGTTTGTTCAGTGACTAAATGTAAGATAAATATTACTTAATTGTTTTAGAGATTGAATTTAAGAGTACCTTTTGGGGGATACTCTCCCATTGAAAATAAATTATAAATTATCTTGGTAAAATGGTGAGTTACATTCTTTTACAGTTCTGTATGCAGTCCTAACCAAGTAAGGTATTTTGCAGCTCCATTTATATACATTTGTTAATTTAATTAAATACTTATATTTTAATAAGTATGAAGTTAATTTTTTTTTTAATACTTGGTGAGCTTGGGGATTTCATTGTGATATCACAGCTGGAAAAATATTTCAATTAAATTGTAATTTAACTTAATTCTAATACCTCACCTTCTGCCCCATACTATAAATAACCTAAACCTCAAAGTGGTAGTGGAAAACAGTTTAATTGACAATTTAGCTGTTGTGTAATTTAAATGCACTTTGGAGCTGTTGCTCTGATTATCTATACTAATTCCCTTAATGTGCCTGCGTGCCAAGTCGTTTCAGTCATGTCTGACTCTTTGCAACCCTGTGGACCATAGCCTGCCAGGCTCTTCTGTCCATGGGATTCTCCAGGCAAGAATACTGGAGTGGGTTGCCATACCCTCCTCCGGGGAATCTTCCTGACCCAGGGATTGAACCTGCATTTCTTATGTCTCCTGCAGTGGCAGGTGGGTTCTATACCACAAGCACCACCTGGGGAGCCCAGTTCCCTTAATATTTTTTATTAAAGAAAAAAAGTACATGGAATTCTAAACAAAAGGAAAAAGAGATTTGTTGGTTTAATAACCGTTACCCATCTTTTCCTCCTTTCTTAAGATACTGCTTCATTTGTTGGCCAAGAGAGAGGATAAGAGGGATAATATTTTGTGTTTCTTATATGCCACATTGGTTATTAATATGAAAACCGCATTTGCTCTAGGAAATCCCTCTAGACTAATCCTTTCTACCTTTCTCCTCCTACTCTGTTCCCTACTATCCTAACTATAGTTAATTAACAAAGCAGTGAGTGTGTATTATTTAGAGTCTAGTTTATGTTATAGCTGAAATACTTAAAGGGATGTTATGTGGAAAAGAAGTTAGGCTTTACTGGATGGCAGTAGAAGGGAGAAATGGGTAGAAATGGAAAGATTGCTCAAAATATGGAATAGATTGCTGAAAGGACTATTCAAAATTAGGATTAGCTGCCTTGTAACCTTTCTGGGAATGTTGTAGTAATATGTTGGGCTAACTGACCTATGGGGTTGTTTATAACACTGGATTCCAAGAATACATACACACTCACACAGACACACATATGTATAATTTTATTTCTGTAAGCACGTATATCTTATGTTCACCTTGTTTCTCTTAACTATTACCTTAAAGGTTGTAGTTTAATTTCCTCTTTGATTCCATTGTTGATCCATTGGGGTTTTTTTAGTAGCATGTTGTTTAATCTCCATGTAATTACTTTTTTCCTCATTTCTTCTGTGAAATTTCTGATTTCATTCTGTTATGATCAGAAAGGATGCTTGAGTTAATTTCTATACTCTTAAATTTATTGAGGCTTCTTTTATGCCCTGGTATGTGGTCAGTCCTGGAAAATGTTCCATATGCACTTAAAAAGAATCTATATTCTGGTTTTTTGGATGTACTGTCCTGAAAATATCAATTAAGTCTAACTGTTTGTTATATTAGTGAATATCTCTGTTGCCATATTGGGAGAAGGCAATGGCACCCCACTCCAGTACTCTTGCCTGGAAAATCCCATGGACGGAGGAGCCTGGTAGGCTACAGTCCATGGGGTCGCTAAGAGTCGGACAAGACTGAGCGACTTCACTTTCACTTTTCACTTTCATGCATTGGAAAAGGAAATGGCAACCCACTCCAGTGTTCTTACCTGCAGAATCCCAGGGATGGTGGAGCCTGGTGGGCTGCCGTCTGTGGGGTCGCACAGAGTCAGGCACGACTGAAGTGACTTAGCAGTAGCAGTTGCCATATTGATTCTCTGAAAGATCTGTCCACTGAAGTAAGTAGAGTGTTGAAAAATCTCCTACTATTACTGTATTCCATTTTTCCCTTTACCTTAGTATATGTGCTGCCAAAGCAAGCACTATTTTTCCCTTTATATCTATTAGTATTTGTTTTACGTATCGGGTGCTTCCTTATTAGATGCATATATGTTTAATTTTTTTTAACACCAAAAACATTTTGTATTGGGGTAGAGCTGATTACCAATGTTGTGGTAGTTTCAGGTGAACAGCAGAGAGACTCAGTCATACATATACATGTGTCTATTCCCCCTCAAACCCCCAAAACTCATCCAGGCTGGCACATAACATTGAGCAGAGTTCCATGTGCTATACAATAGGTCTTTGTTGGTTATCCATTTTAAACACAGCAGTGTGTACGTGACTTTCCCAAAGTCCCTAACTGTCCCTTCCCCCTGGCAACCATAAGTTCATTTTCTAAGTCTATGAGTCTCTTTCTGTTTTGTAAATAAGTTCATTTGCATGATTTCTTTTAGATTCCTTACATAAGGGATGTCCTATGATATCTCTCCTTCGCTGACTTACTTCATTCAGTATGGCATTCTCTAGGTCCATCCATGTTGCTTCAGATGACCTTATTTCATTCTTTTTAATGGCTGAGTAATAGTCTATTGTATATGTATACCACATCTTCTTTATCCATTCTTGTGTCAACAGACATTTAGGTTGCTTCCATGTCTTGGATATTGTAAACAGAGCTGCAATGAACATTGGGGTGCATGTATCTTTCTGGGCCATGTTTTTCTCTGGATATATGCCCAGGAGTGGGATTGCAGAGTCATATGGTAGCTCTATTTTTTAGTTTTTTAAGGAAAATCCATACTGTTCTCCATAGTGGCTGTACCAATTTACATTCCTGCCAACAGTGCAGGAGTGTTTCTTTCTCTCCACACCCTCTCCAGCATTTGTTTTGGATTTGTTTGTGGATTTTTTGATGATAGCCATTCTGACTGGTGTGAGGTGATAACTCATGGTAGTTTTAATTTGCATTTCTTTAATAACTAGTGATGTTGAACATCTTTTCATATGCCTCTTGGCTATCTGTATGTCCTCTTTGCAGAAATGTCTATTCAGGTCTGCCCATTTTTTGAGTGGGTTGTTTGTATTGATGCTAGTAAGCCTAATAAGCTGTTTGTAAATTTTGGAGACTAATTTCTTATTGCAAATGTTTTCTCCCAATCTGTGGGCTGTCTTTTCATTTTGTCTATCATTTCCTTTATTGTGCAAAAGCTTTTGAGTTTAAGTAGGTCCCATTTGTTTATTTTTGCATTTATTTCCATTATTCTGGGACATGGATTAAAAAGATGTTGCTGTGGTTTATGTCAGAGTGTTCTGCCTATGTTTTTCCCCAGGAGTTTTATAGTGTCCAGTCTCAACATTTAGGTCTTTAATCCATTTTGAGCTTTTTTGTGTGTTTGGACTTAAGGAATGATCTAATTTCATTTTTTTTACATGTGGCTGTCCAGTTTTCCCAGCACCATTTGTTGAGGAGACTCTTTCCAACATTGTGTAGTCTTGACTCCTTTGTCATAGATTAATTGACAATAGGTGCATGGGCTTATTTCTGGGTTTTCTCTCCTGTTCTGTTGTCTATATTTCTATTTTTGTACCAGTAACTTACTCTTTTGATGACTGTAGCTTTGTAGTGTAGTCAGAAGTCATGGAGCCTGATTCTTCCAGCTCTGTTTTTCTTTTAAAGATTGCTTTGGCTATTCGGGGTCTTCTGTGTCTCCATACAAATTTTGAGATTTTTGTGTGTGTTGTGAAAAAATGCCATTGGTAATTTGATAGGGATTACATTGAGTCCATAGATTGCCTTGGGTAGTATAATCATTTTTTACAACACTGATTCTTCCAATCCACAAACATGGTATATCTTTCCATCTATTTATGTCGTCTTCAGTTTCTTTCATCAGCATCTTACAGTTTTCAGAGTACGGGTCTTTTGTCTCCTTCAGTTCAGTTCAGTCACTCAGTTGTGTGCGACCCCATGGACTGCAGCACGCCAGGCTTCCGTGTCTATCACCAACTCCCAGCACTTGCTCAAACTCACATGTCCATCAAGTCAGTGATGCCATCCGATCATCTTATCCTCTGTCATCCCTTTCTCCTCCTGCCTTCAGTCTTTCCCAGCATCAGGGTCTTTTCCAGTGAGTCAGTTCTTCGCATCAGGTAGTCAAAGTTTGGGAGCTTCAGCTTCAGCATCAGTCCTTCCAATGAATGTTCAGGACTGATCTTTACGATTGACTGGTTGGATCTCCTTGCAGTCCAGGGGACTCTCAAGAGTCTTCTCCAACACCACAGTTCAAAAGCATCAATTCTTTGGTGCTTTTTTTATGGAAAACTCTCACATCCATACATGACTACTGGAAAAACCATAGCTTTGACTAGACAGACCTTTGCTGGCAAAGTAACGTCTCTCTTTTTAATATGCTGTCTAGGTTGGTCATAACTTTTCTTCCAAGGAGCAAGCATCTTTTAATTTAATGGCTGCAATTACATTCTGCAGTGATTTTGGAGCCCAAGAAAATAAAGTCTGTCACTGTTTTCCAGTGTCCAGTCCCATCACTTCATGGCAATTAGATGGGAAAACAGTGGATACAGGTTTATCATATATGGCCTTTATTATGTTGAGTTATGTACCCTCTATGCCCACTTTCTGGAGAGCTTTTTTTTTTTTTTTTTAAATCATAAAAGGTAATTTTCTTTTTTTGTGGTATCTTTATCTGGTTTTGGTATCAGGGTGATGGTGGCCTCATAAAATGAGTTGGGACGTTTTCTTTCCTCTGTGATTTTTGGGAAAAGTTTCAGAAGGATAGTTGTTAACTGTTCAGCTGGTAATGAATCCACCTGCAATGTGGGAGACCTGGGTTTGATTCCTGAGTTGGGAAGATCCCCTGGAGGAGGGCATGGCAACCCACTCTGGTATTCTGGCCTGGAGAATTCCATGGGGTCGCAAAGAATCAAATGTTTGATAAAATTGGCCTGGGAAGCCATCAGGTCCTGGACTTTTTTGTTTGTTGGGAGGTTTTTAATAATAGTTTCAGTTTTAGTGCTTGTGATTGGTCTGTTCATATTTTATATTTTTTCCTGGTTCACAGTCTATGGAGACTGTACCTTTATAAGAATTTGTCCATTTCTTCCAGGCTGTCCGTTTTATTGGCATACAATTGTTCATAGTAGTCTCTTATGACCCTTGGAATTTCTATGGGATGAGTTGTAACTTCTCCTTTTTCATTTCTAATTCTACTGATTTGAGTCTTCTCCCTTTTTTCCTTGATAAGTCTAGCTAAAGGTTATCAATTTTATCTTTTCAAAGAACCAGCTTTTAGTTTCATTGATCTTTGTGATTGTTTTCTTTGTCTCTATTTCATTTATTTCAGCTCTAATCTTTATGATTTCCTTCCTTCTACTAACTTGAGGTTTTGTTTGTTCTTTCTCTAGTTGTTTTAGATGCAAGTTTAGCTTGTTGATTTGATGTTTTTCTTGTTTCTTGAGGTAAGATTGTATTATTATAAACTTCCCTCTTATAACTGCTTTTGCTGGATGTATATATGTTGACTAGTGTAAAATCCTCTTCTTGTATTGATCCTTTTATCACCATATAGCATCCTTCTTTATCTTTATGGCTTTTGGTTTAAAGTCTATTTTGTCTAAGTATAGCAACTCTTGCTTTCTTGTCGTTTTTGTTTCCATGAGATATCCTTTTCCATCCCTTTACTTTCAATCTATATGTCTACTCTGCCTTAAAGTGGGTCTCTTGTAGGCAGCATATTGTAGTCTGTTGTTTTAATCCAGACTGCCATTCCATCTTTTGATTGGAGCATTTAGTTCATTGACATTTAATGTAGTTATTGATAGATGTGTATTTATGCCATTTTAAACATTGTTTTCCTGTTGATTTTATATTTCTTCTTTGTCCCTTTTTCTTTTTGCTTTTCATTTTGTGGTTTGATGATTTTTTTCTTGTATTATACTTATGTTCTCTTTCTTTTGGTTTCTGTGAATCTATTGTATGTTTTTGATTTGTTGTTACCCTGTTTTTCAAGTATGTTAACCCTTTCGTACATCTACTTGCCTTAGACTGGTAGTCATATAGGCTCAGATACATTCCAGGGAGGAAAAGATGCACATTTTCTTACTCTCTTCCCCCACATTTTATGATTTTGATGTCCTCTTTTATATCTTCATATTCATCCTTTTGCTGTTCATTGTGGGTATAATCACTTTCAGAGAAAATTTTAAAATCAGCATAAATATCTTCTTTGAAGAAATAAATTTATAGAGTTTAGGACTGACTTGTTCAAATGAGTTGTTGAATTTTCATTTTACTTGTTAATGGTAGTTTTTTAAATCTTAAAGTGTCACAATTTTAAGATACTAGTATTATATCTATTCTTCTATATTTGTAATGGAAAATGTAACATTAATTATTGTATTTTAAACCAATTTAAAAGATGAAAAAGTACATGTCTCAAGTAAATATCATATGTTCACATCCTTCTGTAGAAGCCCTCTGATGATTAAGCCCTTTGCTGTTTTTCTGCCATAGTTGACCTGACAGCAGTCTGTGAAGTTAGCTGTGTGATTACGGTACAGCCTGGAATTACTTTAGGTTATTCTTTGAAAACAGGACTTCAAGCAAAACATCTTGTATTCCTTTTGCAGAAATGTTGCTGAAGTGCCGCTGAAAGGGCCAGAGATGCAAGGATTTGGGACACATTTTGAACCTTTAAGCTGTCTGACATTGACCTCCTTTCATTATTAATAAAGAAGAAGCAGGAGCTTAGGATGTATTAACACCAACTCATTAATATACTAACCGGACAATGTTCTGCAACAATTCTACATTGTAGAGCTGGATTGGCACAAAATAAAATAATTTCTTAGTATACCCAGCTTATAATATGACTCGATGGAGGAAAATTTGATAAGCATGAGAGAAGACCATTCTTTTCATGTTCGTTACAGGTAAGACTGCTGCTTTCTTAGTGGGTAATTTTAATACTTATTTAAACATGTGTTTAACTCTGATCATTTGAAATTTAAATATAAAAATATACTAGCCATAGTATCTCCTTTAAACAGTGTTTTCTCTTTGTTGTGGTTGTAGTAAGTTTTTATATCCTTTCTATAGGAAAATGGTAGTAGAGAACAATTATATTCTATAGTTTGTTTATTAATGTTCTGTGGAAAAGTTTATGATTAGTTATTTTAAACTCTGTTTCTATTTTTATAATGCAAATTTAAAAGTGAAATATATTTCTAAATCTTCGAGGGTAGAAGATAGATTTTGTAGTGTGGTTGGCTGAACGACCTAATTTTTGTGTTACAATTTTTAAATAGTGATCTGTTATAAATGAGCTTTTAAGAAAAGGGGTGTTAATGTTGGAGTGGGTGGGTACTTTCTAAACATGATAAATGAATAATCAGTTTAATATTTAGTGGTAAAATATTAATGACATTTCTGAGATATTTAGGAACAAACCAAGAAATATGTACATCATCATTATTTAACATTTATTTTGGAAGTTATGCTCATTGTTCTTAACTGTAAAATAAACACAGAATTTAGAATGGAAGACTTAATTATCAGGTGATTAGATATTACTAGATTCCTTATCAAAACTGTTATGAGTTAATATTAAATAAACATCAGAACTTCTAGCTTTGAATAGTGTTCTTATCCCTAATGAGTGAAGATGTTTGATACCAAACCTTAGGTATCTTAGCACTTGCATAGGAAATAGTGAGACTTACTGTCATTTGCTTTGGAGCAGATGGTTCATGTTTGGGCACGGTGCCAAGAAAGTTTATATAGGTAAGCTGAGGGCATTTCTATTGCAAATTTAAAAGTTTCAAATGAAAGAAAATGGAAGACATTCAATATAATTTAAATGAATTTTGAATAGAAATGCTCTCACTCTACCCTCTGGGACATAGTTCCAGAAACCTCTGTGTCTAGTGTGAAGTCTTGCCAGTTTTACTTCCGAAATGCTGCTCAGATTCATCTATCCATCTGGATTCTCTCCACCACTGCGAAAGTTCAGGTCCCCATCATCTTCCTTCCAGACTCCCTCCATTCTCCATTCTATCCTCTTGGAATCTCTTTTAAATTTGCCTCTAGAGGGCTTAGTATGAAGATACAGAGTTAATCATGCAACCTGTGCATGATCTCTTTGGTGGCTTCTAGTCACCCGCAGGGTAGAGCCATGCTTAATGTAGTACACAGGAGCTTGCATTGCCTGGCCGCCACGTGTGCCCTCATCCTTACTTCCTGCCATTCCTCACCTTGCACTTCGAGCTCCGGTTCCCTGCACATGACTCAGGGCCCTTGCTGGTGCTACACCCTATGGCTTGAATGCCCTTCCTCCTTTCTTGGTTTAGCTCATTCTGCTCAATATCTAGGAATTCAGCTCAGAAATATTCTCCTGGAAACTGTTTCTGAACTGCATATTTTAAGTGCCTTCTCTGTGCTCACATATCCTGGGCATCTCTCTCAGCACTAACTACATTAAAATTCAGTGTACCTGTTTATATGTGTTTGTCTCCTCCTCTGCCACTCCCTCCTTTGACTATTGGCTCCCTTTGGGCACCCATGATGCCTAGCTTGTTGTCTGGCTCCACATTTGATGGAATGTCCTTTGAATTTCATTGGATATAACCATCAAATGAACTTGATGGTTCACTCTTGAAAATATTTAATAAGACAGGTAAATATTTTTGCTAAATATTTTGCTAAATATTTTCAAGAATGGCTTCTTTTTTTAAAAAAGTTATTTTTAATTGAAGGATAATTGCTTTACAATATTGTGGTGGTTTCTGCCATACATCAACATGAGTCAACCATAGATGTACCTATGTCCCCTTCCTCTTGAACTTCCCTCCCACCTCCTACCACATCCCACCCCTCTAGGTTGTTACAGAGGCCTGGTTTGAGTTCCCTAAGTCATTCAGCAAATTCCCATTGGCTATCTGTTTTACATATGGTAGTGTATATATTTCCATGTGTTTAATATTGTAACAACAATTGATGAGGAGTGGATTATACCTGTGCCTATAGGAAGATCTTAGATTTATCATTTTTCATGATATAGCATAGGTCAAACATGGTTATATATTGATATAGGACTTCACCTATAAAAGAAATGTAAAACTTAACTATTTTTAGTAAGACTACACCAAACAAATCTCTGGTTTTGTCAGTCCTGTACAATTAGCATTCTGTATACTGACTGGATTAGTATGTAATTGCAGGTAATAGTTTGGATCCCTTTTTTTAGGCGTCATGTCCTTGTATAGGTTATTTTTCTATTCTGGTAAACACTTAGCATGTAATGTTTTATCCATCTGGTTCTTTCATCGAGGTCCTCATCTATCCCTGGAGGAGTTTCTGTGGCACAATGTGTTTGTAAATTTTGACATGGAATAATTCTTCAGATACTAAGAAACCTCCTAGGAGATATCAGAATGCTTTATGAAATATTTTGCAACTTATTTATGAAGGTAGAGAGAAATGGAGACTGACAGTAAAATGGGATTTGTTTCTAAACTTTTAAGAAGTGTGCAACTGATTTTAAATAACTGTCATTAAAGCTTTTAGGATTGGTAATAGTACTGTGATTGTATTTTTTGAAAATGACTCCGTATCTTTCAGAGTTACATACCGAAATACTTACAAATGAAATTCTGTGTTTTCTACAATCTACTTCAAAAGTTGTAGAGTGAGGGTGGAAGTAAAGATGAAATATATATTGATAATGTATCATATATTGGTAATTGTTGATGTAGAAAGGTAGATATATCAGGTTCATTATATTAATTTCTCTAGTTTTGTATTTCTTTGTTTAGCTTGTTATATATACTTGTTTAAGTATAACAAAGAAATATAATTAAATATTTCTATTTACTTATATAATTATACTTTGTTTGCTTATATAATTTATAGGTAAATTATATAAGTAAAAAAATATATAAGTAAACAAAGAAATTTCCTTGTTTATACTTGTTACTATGAAGAAAAACATTTCAATACTTTAATATAAAGATTAGGCTATTGCACATAAGTTGTGAAGGAATGTAATTTTAGTATTGAATTTTTCAATTTTGCTAGATATAATTATTAATAATATTCTTTCTGAATAGTTTGAGGTAATGTGGAGTGGTGGAAAGAACACTGGATTTGGAGACAAAGACAGGATTTCACGTCTCAGCTTTGCCATTGTATTATCTTAAGCAGGTCACTGAGCCTCATTTTCCCCTTCTATAATAATACCCATCTCACAGCATCATTTTGAGGATGAAATTTATTATAATGTAGAATAATCACTTTTAAAACCAAGTTACCAATCAGAATTTAAATTTAATGCAAGATAGTTTTGCACTTTCCCTTTGACAAAGTAAACTAGAATAACTAGACATATGTGGTAGACTGGATAGATGAAAATTGTTTATGGCGGCTAGGATTGGTAATAAAAGGATCTATGCCCAATTAAAACACAGAGAAGGTGGAACTCTAGGGGTTACAGCGAGCAGTCGACAACCACAGGAGACAGCACAGTGGGGAAGGTTCAGGGCACTCTTGCTTTGATCTTAAGTCCTGAATCCCATCGTTTATTCTTAATTAGTATATAAGCCTTTGAAGGGAAGTCAGATTTGGACAGAACTGGTTATTAAATTTTTTAATGTAGCATCAAGATTTTAATCCTCTTTTGCTTTCGTTGATATACTGTAAACACAAGAAACCAAAAAGAAGGAAGTGAAGAAAAAAATCAAGTTGTAGGAGAAGAGTAAAAAATAATAAAATATAAAAGTTAAAATAAATTGAAATGATGTGAGATTGTGCAGAAGATGAAGATTTAAAGCTGTAATGTTCAATCTGTTGACAAAAATGTAAACATTTCAGTCAAAGATAGTAGTGCTGTCTTTATACTTACTGGAAATATCCTTTTTTTTATTACATAATTCAGTGGACCATTAGGAAGAATGAAAAGAAAACTTTATATGTGAGATATATTTTAATGGACAGATATTTTCCTGGCTTGTCTTCTAATCTTTGTATGTTCTTTGTTTTCAACCCAACTGGTAAACAGATGAAGTAATTCTATTCTCTCATAGAGACAGAGAGGATATGAAATTACTTTCTCTGTTACTATTTAATGATCTTCTAAAAAATTTATAAACCAGCCTTCCTTCGCTATTTTGCAATTAGCTATATTTGAGGTGTTGGAGATTTTGCCAGAACTTTGACTTTTTTTCCAATAAAATATATCAGAACTATACTATATTGCAAAATAAACTCATAAGCTAGAGAGTGTGAGCTTTATTTTGAGCATTTGTTACTGAAATGATTTTCTAAGGTAGATTGTCCTGTAGGGCAGTCTTACCTTTAAGGACAGTGTAGCCAGCAGGGTTCGGGGTAGCTATCACTGTTTCCAATGAGAATTATGTAAAATACCTTTTAAAAGATTTGTAATTCTTAGGATACCATTCAGCCTTATAGTTAAGTTCTGTGAGATGCAACAGCATTTGGATTGATGGTTCCATTATAATGTGTAAATTTAAGTTCAGAACATCAAATATTTGTGGTGAAGATATTTATTTGAAGAAGATGCTTCTCTGTTTTATATGGACATACTGTTATTAACTTCCAGTTTTTACACATCCTATATATGAATAGTTCTGACAAAAAAGTTAATCATTAGTCAGTCTTAGAAGGAAAGGGAAATTATTGTGCCAACTGGAGGATTATAACCCTGGAGACAGTCTTTCAGAAAGCTTTCCTGAGAAGCTTGCCTGAGAAGTCAAGGCACAGTAATACAAGTTTTTGAGACAAGGAGAGTTTTACGTCAAAGCAGCATGTTGACAGTTCACATCATCCAGCAAGGTGAGAGTGACCCCTTACAGGATGGAGAAAAGTGTTTTCTCTTAAGGAGTTACGTGCTAGCTCCAGGAGTAATTGCCTTTTCGGGGGGTGGGGGGGCAAGTAGGCATTCCTGTGTCTTCTGAGGGGATCCAGTTAATGTCTTATGCAGAAGGTAGTGGCTCAAATGGCAGAGAAATTTTTATGTTAATTTTTTTTGTCCTGCTTTAAAAATAAATTTGTCTCAATAGCCTTGTCTTTTATTAATTTCCTGGCCAGCAACCTAATCATCCTGGATTGATGGTTCCGCAGGTGACGACAGTTTCTCTATCTCTCTCTTGGTGAAGCCATGTGCCATCACTAGTATTCTATCCTATGGTGGCATGTAATTTTTTAAACCAATACTCTGTTGATGGGCGTTTAAACTGTTAGTGGTTTTTCACTTCTGTGACCATCCTTTTAAATTTGTGTTGATGTAGCTTTAAGATAAACTCCTAGTGGTGAAATTGCTCAACATATAATTTTTTCCATAATTAGTATTATGCTTAAAATTTGTTAATAGAAACAGTAATGTATTTTATGTGTAAAAATGTCTTTTCCAGTTTTTCCCCCATGATAATTCTTAGAAGTTCAGTGGTTTCAGTATTTAGACAAATAAAAATAACTAGCTCAAGTACCTCATCTGGCAAAAGAACCCTTTGATAAAACCACGTTTTTATATATTAATCTTTTGCTGACTCTTCTCTTCACACATTCGATATACCAGTAACCTCATAAGAGGTCTTTAAACAAAAGTAATCTTTTTTCTTTTATGAACTCTTTCATATTCAAAAATAAAGGGAAGTTTTCATTTGTGGAAGACAAAAATAGGTTTTATTAATTTGAAGTGACCTATAAAGAAATATAAAACAGCAATTTAAGATTTCCAGTAAACTAATTTATTTTTCTATGTGCTTTAGCTTTCCCCACCCGTCCCTAGTCTAATGTTAAAGCAAAATGTTAAAAAGAGGTTAAACTTGCATTATTTTACCTTGTTTTATAAAGTGAAGGTGAAGTCATTAGTCTAACCATGAACAAGCAGTTTAGCCTTTGCCTAAATTATTTTAAAAAAGACACCTGGATATAAAACTTCAAAATTACCACTCAGAGATGA